>NC_054702.1:81481419-81583923 GCF_016097555.1 Gigantopelta aegis | reverse complement strand
CTCCAGCTATGTTTCCAGAAATAACATAGTATATATTTGAAGTGTTTCATGAAAGCTTCAGCTATATTCCAATCTGATTAAAATTAGCTCTACTGGTCTACCAGTAGATCTAACAGCATTGCTTGGACTCCCATGTCCAGGTGACATTTCATCTATAAATAACAATTTAAATATCGACCATTACACTTCGCCTTTTATAGCGTTATTCGGGAGCATACAAATTCTAAAAATATCGGTCGAGACTATTTATGCAATAGGCGAACTTATTGGTCTGTTTCAACATTGAAAAAACAGGGGGAAAAGTGCAGTAATAAAGTGCAGGTATAATCAGAGATAAGATCTTATATAAATATATATATATATATATATATATATATATATATATCTATATATATATATATATATATATATATATATATATATATCACACGTCAAAACACCAACACACTTTGGAATCTGTATTAACACTACGCTGACAAATTTACTTGCCGCAGTAGTTAATTAACAACAACAAATAATAACAACCCAGGACTAATCACTTACTTAGTTAATCACTAGGTGTCTAGTTTACACAATATTCTAAACACTTCACCGTGATACACACACACGTGTGATAATTGAGAAACGCTGCCAGAGGAACTTAATTAATAAAGGAATTACAACTCTATTCCTAACTGGTTAATTTTTAATTATCCCTAAAATACTCATTCAGTGACCTTGTAATACAGAATTAATACTGGTACATATCACCATAAAGACAATAACCTACAGTTTACCTAGGTCCTCTAGGATGACTGGCTAAGCTTTATCTTACCAAATACTCGTATAAAAATATTAGAACAGTGAAGCCTACAATTTACTTCGTCAGATTACCGGAGACACTGTCTAAAGAATACACTCCAATTTCATGGCTCACACACGTATCAAACAAATCACAATTTTCCTCTGGGTCGCGTGCTACCCTTCTGGCCATAGCCCTAGTCATTACACACGCAGGATATCTAATCTCATCAACCTCACATTCTTCTATTGGTAAAGGGCTGTCTTCAATTAACAATTTGTCACCTTGCGGCTGGCAACACTGACTAGTCAAATCGTTGCCCAACAAAACTATGTTTTCAATAGGCAAGTCCTTCACAACACCCATAACGACTGGTCCCGTCACAAACTTCGAACACTAGAAAACGTTATGTAACCAGACAACCAATTTTTTCTCCAGTAACCGAGGTTAAGGCCAAACTACGTCCTATATCTGAATTTTCAATACCAGCTAAACAATCTGACGTTATGAGAGACTGGCTACACCCTGTATCCCGATAGATTGATATTGCCTTAGGACTCAACTCTTGTTTCACATCACAAACCATACCAGTGGACACATACGGGTTTACCTTCTCTGCCATGGGACTAACCATTAACTCTCTCGCTAACGGAGCTGACCTCACTAAACCGACCACTTGCGCATTATCGCGTTTCCTTTTAAAACAGTCCCCGACAAGATGGTTATCCTTTTTACAGTAACTGCAATGTGGACGAAAAGTTCGTGCATTGGCTGATAACGCAGGCCTATCCTTACTTTGCCCACCAGGGGTATTCCTTGTCTGACTAGCTGACCAACTAGATGACTCTCCCCGATAGTTACTTTCCCGGGAAAACCCTGGCTGAAATGTCTTCTTATCACCCTGTTGTATAGAGCTACCCTGTACTGCCTGAGCTTTGTGTATTAACACATAATCATCTACCACTATGCCTGCCTCCTCTATCTTTTTGACATCACGATCCTCTAAATGAATACGTAAGCTAACTGGTAATCCATTTTGAATGTCCTGTAAGATCAACAACTCCCGTAACTCGGTATATGACTCTACCTGATGAGACACCACCCATTTATCAAACATCCCTGCCTTCTTAGCCACAAACTCACTATAAGACTGACCCTGCGTTTTTCTCAACTCGCTATACCGTAAACGATAATCCTCAGGTCGTAACTCCTGAGCCCTCAACACTGCAGACGTATCTAGGTCGTACTGACTTGCTCGCTCATCACTCATTGAATTATAAGCTACGCTAGCCTTCCCTTTAAACTTAGACACGGCTAACAATGTCCACTTAGACTGCTACCAATTTAGCTGCTTAGCGGCCCGTTCAAAAAGTTGGAAGAACATATCTACCTCCTGGTCGTCAAATACAGGCACTGATCTATAAGCCTTCGACATGTTAAACCCATTTCCTGCTTCTCGTCTAACTTCTTCAGTATTCAACTTTAACTCATGTTCCACTTTTAATTTTGCTAACTGGAATTCTCTATCCCTATCTCTCTCTTCTCTCTCTCTCTCTCTCTCTCTCTCTCTCTCTCTCTCTCTCTCTCTCTCTCTCTCTCTCTCTCTCTCTCTCTCTCTCTCTATCTTCCTTTTCTCTATCCCTCTCTTCCCTTTCTCTCTATCTTCTCTCTCTCTCTCTCTCTCTCTCTCTCTCTCTCTCTCTCTCTCTCTCTCTCTCTCTCTCTCTCTCTCTCTCTCTCTCTCTCTCTCTCTCTCTCTCTCTCTATCTATCTAATGCACGTTCTTCTCTTTCGTACTCAAGCTTTTTAAAAGCTAACTGTTGTTCCACAATTAACTCATTTACCTCTATCTCCAGAACAATCTCACTGTCTACCATAACAGGCCTATCACCAAAAACTTCCTGGATAATAATTGTCTTTATATCACTCGCGATTTCAACTAATTCGGCCTTACGCGCTCGCTTAATTTCCACTACACTGAGCGTAGGCCTATCCAGCAAATTCTTATCCATATTTAGGTATGATGCACTTTTTTTTTCTTTTCTAGTGAACAACGTTGCTACTTCTAGTTAATTTGTAAAAATCATTTATAAAGACCCCATTTACAAACAATACTTTTTAAATATGCATGTCCCGTTTTAGATCCGGGACGAGCACCCCAATTTTTACTCCTGTCACGGGGATCCTATAATACCCGTAACTGAATAAAACACGATTATCCAAATATCTCTTCTAACTGTATATCTATTAGATCACTCTGTATCGGGCAGTCTATACCCGAGTGGCTCGGCTCTAGGTATAATCAGAGATAAGATCTTATATAAATATATATATATATATATATATATATATATATATCACGTTTAGTTCACTAGAAAACACAACAAAACACAATACACTTTGGAATCTGTATTAACACTACGCTGACAAATGTACTTGCCGCAGTAGTTAATTAACAACAACAAATAATAACCCAGGACTAATTACTTAATTAGTTAATCACTAGGTGTCAAGTTTACACAATATTCTAATCACTTCACCGTGATACACACACACGTGTGATAATTGAGAAACGCTGCAAGGGGAACTTAATTAATAAAGGAATTACAACTCTATTCCTAACTGGTTAATTTTTAATTAACCCTAAAATACTCATTCAGTGACCTTGTAATACAAAATTAATACTGGTACATATCACCATAAAGACAATAACCTACAGTTTACCTAGGTCCTCTAGGATGACCGGCTAAGCTTTATCTTACCAAATACTCGTATAAAAATATTAGAACAGTGAAGCCTACAATTTACTTCGTCAGATTACCGGAGACACTGTCTAAAGAATATTGGTACAATACAGTATTAAAATATTTAAAGTCACATCAAGCACATCAAGGTTATACAACAGAGAAAAATATATTTACCAGTCCAGACGGACTACGTTCCCCGGGAGCCTTCCAATGTTTCTTCCTGATATATCTAAAATCCTAGCTATTTATTCAAAAATCTCAGCGACAGCGAATATCGCCTGGGGGCATAACGCGGTACCTCACATATCATGTGATATTGCCACAACTCCCAGAGACGGTATTTTTTTTTAGATGGCCAGACAGACCGACGCCTAGTTCGCTAGAACCCACGGTCGTAAAACCGCACTACCGGAGGTATTACGTAACTACTGGCCACATGGCCTCCACACCCGGTCTGGGTGTGTATTAGGGGGTACGGTCGCGCGGGGGTATTACGTAACCAAGCTGCACACGGCCCTCTAAAACAATTAACATCGCCACAGGCGAAAAGATAAGAGCATGTTCCGTCACATATACATATGAAGTATTTCATGAAAGCTTCAGCTATATTCCAGAAATGACATAGTATACGTATGAAGTGCTTCATGAAAGCTCCAGTTATGTTCCAGAAATGATATAGTATGCATTTGAAGTGTTTCATGAAAGCTCCAGCTATGTTCCACAACTGACATAGTATATATTTGAAGTGTTTCGTGAAAGCTCCAGCTATGTTCCAGAAATGACATAGTATATATTTGAAGTGTTTCATGAAAGCTCCAGCTATGTTCCAGAAATGACATAGTATATATTTGAAGTGTTTCATGAAAGCTCCAGCTATGTTCCAGAAATGACATAGTATATATTTGAAGTGTTTTTGAAGCTGTGTTCCAGAAATGACATAGTACATAGTTTATATTTGAAAGCTAGCTATGTTCCAGAAATGACATAGTATATATTTGAAGTGTTTCATGAAAGCTCCAGCTATGTTCCAGAAATGACATAGTATATATTTGAAGTGTTTCATGAAAGCTCCAGCTATGTTCCAGAAATGACATAGTATATATTTGAAGTGTTTCATGAAAGCTCCAGCTATGTTCCAGAAATGACATAGTATACATTTGAAGTGTTTCATGAAAGCTCCAGCTATGTTGGCGGTATGTTTATTTTTCTTCTAGTAATGACTCTAGAATGCTCCATATATTAAAGTCCTTATGACAGCAGGTAATAGTGTTATTAATCATTTGCGTCATTAATATAATACCAGACTGTGCTATAGGTCTAATAACAAGTTGTATCCATCTTGACATGCGCTGAATCCAGTGGGGAGCTGGATATGATCACGTTTCCACGGGCTTTAAAGAGACCCGAAAATCAATGTATAATGAAGTTTACATTGGATGAATGGATGAATAAATGAATTAATGAATTAACGAATTCACTCATTTCTTCAATCACACTAATGTTCGTGTTTGTACTCGTCTTTCCATGATTTGACACCCAATAGCCGATGCATTTTTCGTGCTGGGGTGTCGTTAAACATTCATTCATTCGTTTTTCCATAACATACGAAAATATTCTTTCTAAATATATTGGTCACATCTCTGTGGATTTGCTTGGAAGTCATATTATTTATAATACATATATTTGTCAGATGCCCCATGCCCTTTCCGTTCCGTACGCTTAGGTTTATATGAAAAATATATCACATCCATTAGAATAAATTAGAGTATAGATATAATTTAAAAGAGAGAGAGAGAGAGAGAGAGAGAGAGAGAGAGAGAGAGAGAGAGAGAGAGAGAGAGAGAGAGAGAGAGAGAGAGAGAGAGAGAGAGAGAGAGAGAGAGAGAGAGAAAACACGTCTTAGTTCGGAAGAAAGAAAGTTTGTTTTGTTTAACGACATCACTAGAGCACATTGATTAATTAATCATCGGCTATAGGATGTCAAACATGGTAATTATGACTCGTAGTCATCAGAGGAAACCCGCTACATTTTTCCTAATGCAGAAATGGATCTTTTATATATACTTTCCCACAGACAGGAAAGCACATACCACAGCTTTTGTCCAGTTGTGGTGCACTGGTTGGAACGAAAAAAAAACCAATTAGCTGAATGGATCCACCGAGGTGGTTCGATCCTGTGATGCAAGCGCCTCAAGCGAGCACTCAACTGTCTGAGCTAAATCACGTCCCGAATAGTTCTGAAAGTCATTTTACAACGTTTTAGTTCCTATACAGAATGCTGTTTTAAAATAACACAACAATAATAGAATACAGCTCTTAACAATACGCTTGTGTTTCCAGAGTGCATGTTTACAAAAACATATGTGACGAACCCATGATTTTACCATTTAACACACGCCTTACGATAATGTAAACATCGTAAAACAGCAACACGGCATGAAGTCAATACGCTATGCGAGATTTGTCGATATTTTATCAGCGTGCTAATAAAATAACATCAGGTTTAATCACACATTAACGTGTGCTAATATTGACTGTGAAAACACCAGCGTCGCAGGAATCTCATCGACCAATCAGCAGGCATTACGTAGACATATCTCCCAACGATCGTTTACTAACTAGGCCCCCGGGGTTTATTTCCGTGAGTGGGGATCTCGACCGAGTTGCGATTAGTCGTAAGTTCGATCCTACTTTGTGGACCCATTGGGCTATATGTCGTTCCAACCAGTGCTTCACGGCTGGTATATTAAAGATCACAACAGGCGCTTTTATGCATATACAGGCGTATTTCTGTAAATCATAACAATTATCCAAGTGTAGAGGCATAGGATTTTCGCTAACATATTAACATCTTCTCTGGGCTAAGACAATAATAATAAATGTTATTCTTGTAAACTTTAATATGACGGTGTAGAGAAGAATAATGTACAATTATTATATGAAAATAAAGCTGACAAATAGCATATACTGATATGTTTTATGCTAAATTGGTGGAATCTTCATTAGATATAAGAACATATATAAGTTATTTCATACGTGGCTGCAGTCGATTTATTGTAGAAATATTCCGACACCAAAATCAAATATATATATATATATCAAGTTTGCAACCATGGCTGTGGATAGAATTCAAATATTATTTTAGATATTAAAATTAAGAAACATTTTTAGCAACAAGCAGAAACTTGAAGAACACTGATTTTGTTATTGTTACAGATTTGTCGACAAAAAACTTCAAAAACAAATACATGTAGATTAAAATCAAGTTTGTAATAAATATATGTGTATGTGTATGTGTATGTGTCTGGTCTGTGTCTGTGTGTGTGTGTGTGTGTGTATGTGTGTGTGTGTGTGTATGTGTGTGTGTGTGTGTATATATACTCTTCAAAAAAAGAAACGCAAAAGGGTACAAATGGGTTATAACTCCGATTTTATGTTTCCTACCGGTTCATGCTTTGTGAATATAAGGTCATTGCGTGTCCCAAACACATTCCCACGGTTACATTCGATAAAACGCAGCTACTGTATAATAAAGTTCCAAAATGTGAATATTCGCAAAAACGCAGCCACGTGCAAACCATGTCACCACTGCACATGCGTTGTCTGCACGTGCAACATGAACACCGACAGTATAAAAGTGCAGGGTGTTCGCTTGCCTGGCCTCTGTATCTGGCCGACAGTTGACAATCCAGGACATGCCACGTCTCAGTGAACCGCAGAGAAACAATGCCATCGGCCGACTAGACGCAGGCGAATCCAGAACGGCCGTTGCCAGGGCATTCCATGTGTCCCCAAGCACCATCTCCAGACTGTGGGACCGTTACCAGCAACATGGATCAACACGTGACCTCCCTAGATCCGGTCGACCACGGGTCACTACCCCCGGGCAGGACCGCTACATCCGGGTACGCCACCTTCGGGAACGATTGACTACTGCCACCTCCACAGCCGCAGCAATACCAGGTTTGCGCAGGATATCCGACCAGACCGTACGGAACCGCCTACGTGAGGTAGGAATTCGTGCCAGACGTCCAGTTCGAGGTGTCATCTTAACACCACAACACCGTCGACTCCGACTGCAGTGGTGCCAGATTCATCGACAATGGCCTCAACTGCGATGGAGACAGGTGTGGTTCAGTGACGAGTCCCGATTTCTGCTCCGACGTCATGATGGAAGATGTCGCGTGTATAGGCGTCGTGGTGAACGTTATGCGGCAAACTGCGTGCAGGAAGTGGACAGATTCGGCGGGGGTAGTGTCATGGTGTGGGCAGCCATCTCACACACTGGCAGACCTGACCTGGTCCACGTGCAGGGCAACCTGAATGCACAGGGCTACATTGACCAGATCCTCCGGCCACACATCGTTCCAGTTATGGCCAACGCCAACGCAGTGTTCCAACATGACAACGCCAGGCCTCACACAGCACGTCTCACAACGGCTTTCGTACAGAACAACAACATTAATGTCCTTCCTTGGCCATCGATATCAACGGATTTGAACCCAATTGAGCATCTATGGGACGAGTTGGACCGACGCCTCCGACAGCGACAACCACAGCCCCAGACCCTGCCCGAGCTGGCAGCAGCCTTGCAGGCCGAGTGGGCCACCATCCCCCGGGACGTCATCCGTACTCTGGTTGCTTCAATGGGCAGGCGGTGCCAGGCAGTTGTCAACACACGCGGAGGCCACACCCGGTATTGACTCCAGATGACCTTGACCTTGGTGGTGTGTCCTATCACTTACTCACAATGGACTAGAGTGAATTGTGAACAATCCTGCAACATTTGGTAATTATCGGACTCACCATTCAATAATTAAATCAATTCTCCAAATGTTACGACAATGTGGTTTTGCGTTTCTTCTTTTGAAGAGTATATATATTCAGATGATCCATTAGACAAAAGCTTCCTGTTCGTTTTTCTTTGGTAGTGATTCCATCTAAGAGCATGTTTGTCTTTCTTCAGTAAACTAAACTGATTCATTCCATACAAAGTTATATATTAAATCTAGTAAGTGCAGCTTTCTATTAAAACAAACTCTCATTTAACCACTGATGTCCACGGTGTGCAGATATACTCTGTGTAGAGGATGACTTTAAGTATGTTTGTTATTTCTGTGAAGGTTTTGTTTTTCTTTTGTGGATTTATGTTGTTAAATTTAGTTATTCAGATTTAACAATTAATAATGTTCTCTATGCAGAGTTCTACTGTAAAAAGTTTATTTAATTATAAATTACATTTTCCATGCAAATATCAACCATAAGTTACGGAGTTCCCTCCCATTCTGCCTACAACCCACTTTGCCTACACCCATTTTGCCTACAACCCAGTATGCCTACACTCAGTTTGCCTACAGTATGACAACGTGACATCCCCAGTTAATAGTGGGACAATCCCTATTACTGAACCGTTCTCTTACAAAAGCTCAGCCTAACATTTATGAGTTCATAAATAAACTGAAGGACGTTGAAGAGAAAACCAGAAGGACACTGATCCAACTTGACCACGGGGCAGCTCCAGTACCACGAAAGCGGGTGTATCGTGATATTGATACACGCCTTATGAAGGCTGAAGAATCAACTTCAACAAGGCCGCAAAACTCCTTTATAGTTTTTAGACGCTGCCAGCCACTTGATACAATTGCAGTTGTAAATATGACTTTGAACTTTGTACAAAATATTTGTTTAACATTTCTGGGTCATTTTAATAGTTTAATCGTTTTTGTTGTGTAATGTTAATCGTTTTTATAATAAAATATGTGTTTGTCATATTATTTTGTCATGTTATTTTATACATAGGGACCATACATGGAATGTTCCACTTTTAACTGGGGATATCATCTTTTCATACTGAGTGTAGGCAAAATGGGTGTAGGCAAAGTGGGTTTGAAGGCAAAATGGGAGGACACCAGTTACGGCCTATCTGCTTTGGCAGACTCGCAGGTCACATTTAATAGACTAATTTAAATAACTACTGACGGCGTATTTTGAGGTGTCCTATAAGATCGAATTATATTCTATTAATATGAGTATGTATATATGTATGTATGTATGTATTTATGTATGTATGAATGTATGTATGTATGTATAGATGTATGAATATCTATATAGTGTATGTGTGTCGAGGTTGACTGTTACATACATAGATATTAACATACTGGCGCAGGGGATAATTAAATCCTTTCTGGCCTCACAAATTGTCCCATGCCGTTGCTGGGACTCGAACATGTGGCACCGAATCGCCCGCAATGTATGTATGTATGTATGTATGTATGTATGTATGTATGTATGTATGCATGCATGCATGCATGCATGTATGTATAAATTATATGTATGCATACATGTATGTATAAATTATATGTATGTATTGATGTATATAAGTATATATTATGTATTTAATAAGGTAAATCACTTCCACCATTATCCTGTACAGTATTTAAATTCCACCCAGAATTAATTTTAAAGATTTTAAACACTTTGATTTCTATTTAAATTTTAAAAACATAATTGCCTTGATTTATGTAATATGTTATACTTTTCCCCACAGATCTAAAACGACAATGTGGTTTTACAGAATTATATTTTTTTATATAAATAATAGTTCCCTATACTTGCCATTTGTGACACCCAATAGCTGATGTGTATTTTTGTGCTGGGATGTCGTTAAACATTCATTCATTCATTCATTCATTCATTCTGTACAGTATTTATTTATTTATGTTTGTGATTGTATAATGCCGATAAGTTGTAAAAAGATAAAGCAATAGAGAATTTGAATTTGAATTTGAAGTTCAGCGAGTACATATCGTTCCATGTAACATCCCTCATTTATAGCGGCATTTAAGCCTAAAACTGGTCGACCAAAATGTATTAGGAATCCAAATGCCAGCATTACGGAAATCACACCACCAGGGTCGTGTAACGGCTCGGCGCGCTTTTATCTTCCTGACATGTGGTCTGTAGAGTGAACATATTGTTGAATTATTCACAAAACCGTTAACAAATCACATGGTATGAGTGGACGATGCACAATTTGAACTGACAGTGGCATATTGATGTTGTTTTCATTCTGAGTTGAGTATTTTTCTCAGAAGAATGACTAATAATATTCAATGCAAGCTTTAAACTGGAGAGTGTGCGATGAGTGATAACAATATCATGTGGTTATGAATGTGCCATGCGATTGAAACTATTTAGTCAGTGAATGTTTCATGTTTTACCTTAACGTTTCTATACGTGGTATTTTAATAGTTAATGTGTTTTATCTATGAAAATTAACCCGTTTAAGTAGCCTTACACAAGAACCCAATTTACACTATCAAACGATCCTATTCCTCGACGTAAACACGAATTCTGCGGAATTAAATGTCTCACATATCATAAATTTCCCGGTGCACTGTGATAAACATCCATAGGTGCACCTATAAACCAAGTTTCATTGATTTAGGACAGACTTTGTGAAAAAAGAATCTAAATGCGAAAATTTAACACAAAAGGTGACGTCGTCGCCGCCGCCATCGGAAAAGTAACACCTATATCTCGCCTTTTTACTTCGTGAAGATGAGACAAAAATACTATCACAAACACCCACACCTTTTGTTTAAGGCCAAAGTCTCGGGTTGCCTTTCTGGTTCCATTGCCTTAATACGTATACTGAAGTCCAGTATAGACATTACATGTCACCAGGCCAACGAAAAGTGATCAACGTACTGGTGTATGTTTTCAAACTTATACTAATTGAATTTTCTTATTTAAGCGAAAAAGTAGAATTCTAGCCTCTTGAAAAAAATACAAAAATAAGCCTGTTATTAATCGAACAGTCCAGTCAATCTAAAGTTTAAAAAGTCCAAACCTAGAACAAATTGTAACATAATTTATTTTTTATGTAACTTACTGTCAAAGACAGCAACGACATCAAATGTGCGTTGATGTAGATGGGGGGGGGGGGGGGGGGGGGGGGGGGGGAGAGGGTGGGGGGGGGGGGGGGGGGGGGGGGGGGGGGGGGGGGGGGGGGGGGGGGGGGGGGGGGGGGGGGGGGAGAGACTAATTGTGCATAAATTAAATATGGCCATATGGCCGCCAAATAGTACATTTTTCAACAATATACACGTGCCCATACTAGATGCGAGCCAGAGAATACTACAACTAGACCAAATATAAAACACTAACATCGTTTTATAGTTCTGCAATAAAATAGTTGTTAGGTATCTAATGTATCGTGAACTAATTTTATTTTTGTACTGATGGCCTTTTCATCTTCGTGCGTCCATTTTAGCAAGTCGGGAGCCATTGCTAACCGGATTAGGTGCACCATTAAATGCAATGAACGTCCGTCCTTATAGAGACCGTATCAGTTACCCTGCAAGGCAACCTTGAGACAGGCAGTCGGTATTAATTGTCGGTAACTGAATAAATGACAAAGACGGCAATTCTGAATCCCGACTGATAATCAAATTTGCTAATTACATGAAAGTTAACAAAATGGCAGAGGACAAAACAATAAAGCGAACTGCAATTACCCACACCTTCACTGCTGGTTTCAAAATTGTCCAGTCTATGAAATAAGCAGTGGTGTGACAACGTGTACACACCAAAAATGATTACATTAGAAAGTATCGGCGTAACGTGTGAAACTTCAATTGTACGAACATGTCTGCCAGCGGTCCAGTCCTTGGATTTTTGTTTTTTAATTTATATATTTACACTCGCGACCGACAGGATATTGAATATTTAAGACATGGAAGTAAAAAAAAAAAAAAGAAGATCCGTTTGCACTTTAACGTCAACTGGAACAGAAAGGAAAATTAGTATGTATGAATTGAATGTACGAGAGCCAAGACAAACGGTTCGCAACACATGCTTTAATAACACTATATATATATATATATATATATATATATATATATATATATATATATATATATACATATATATATATATATATATATATATATATATATATATATATGTATATACACTCTCTCCCCAACACACACATTCAGACACTTCCAGTGATATTCACAAATAAACATGTGCTTCATGATACACAATGGTTGGCTAAGAACTTATACACAATGTTGTTGCTGAACAAAATACCCACACACACCCACCCACCCACACACACACACACACACACACACACACACACACACGTGTAAATGCATATATACTAAGTCAAATTAAAAACTTCACAACCTTTTCATCTTGGCTAATTAGCAAATATGACAGAAGAACGTGTTAAATAAGGTATTTTTTATTGTATGACGTCCAAAGAAAGAATAGGAATAAAATGTTGAGTCAAAAATCTGTTTGATGCGCCCACAGCATTAGGCAAAACCACAAACAGTCAACATGGTAATTCACAAGAAGGGTCGTCTGATAAAATCACAGGTTCAGTAGCGCGTATGCCCTCCATGTGTACCCACAGCTGCAAGGCAACGCCTCCTCATTAACTGCCTGATGCGTGTAAAGACTGCATTAGGGATACGGCGCCATTATTCCACTAATGAGGCACCAAGTTCCTGCAAAGTCTATGGAGGGTTCCTGAGAGTGCGCAGGCGTCTTCCCATCACATACCAGACGTGCTCGATGGGATTCAGGTCGAGCGACCTTCAAGGCCAATCCATGACATTGATGCCCGCGTTCCTCAGGTAATCCCTTATCAAGATGGCCGCGTGGGGCCTGGCGTTGTCATGCTGAAAGATCAGGCCTGGACCATGAGCTGCCTTGAAGGGCACAAGTTCCTGGGCCAGCACCTGGTCGCGGTATGTAGCAGCGTTGAGGTTGCCACGGATGACAAGAAGTCGAGAAAGTTAATTTCCACAGAAAGCATCCCAAACCATTACACTTCCGCCTCCGAATCTGTCAACTTCACTGACACAACACTGACCATGACGTTCACCACGTCGTCTCCAAACCCTCTGCCTGCCAACGGCAAATCGCAGTGTGAATCTTGATTCCTCGCTAAACACGACTCTATTCAATTCCTTCTGAGTCCGTCGTTGCCCACAGTTGACGTTGACGTCGATGAAATTGGGTCAAAATGGGTCCAACATATGGGCGCCGTGCGTGGAGGTGAGCGGTTCACAGCCGATTTCGGATTGTTTGCGTAGACACCCGACGTTTGGTTGCTGTAGCTGTCATGAAACGGTTGCGGAGGTGACGTGACACAATATTACGGTCATCTGCCTATGACGTCACACGTGGTCTACCTGATCGGGGGCGATCAGCTGTGGTGCCCGTTTGTTGTACTCGCATCCGCAGATCATAAATTGCCTGTCGACTGTAACCGAACGTCCTTGCAATGTCAGCTACTGACGTTCCCGCGTGCATCATGCCAACGGCACGTTCACGCTGCACAACTGTGAGGCGTGGCATCGAAACAGGTTGTAACAAATATCGTTTTAATGTGTTTTTTCGTTGTCAGACTACTGTGAGCAAGTAACGATGAAAACACGTGTGCTATTGTAGTCACCTGACCAGTGGCACGTGCAAAACCACTTTTGCCTCAATGGTGTTGTGCACGTGCTATGGATCGGGTCTCGTGGGCTGTGACTGGCTTCAAATGGAGTGTAGACATTGCCATTACAATATTTATTCCTAAAACATACCTGCTTTCAACACACATTGGCTTTATTCAAATTTTAGATTGTGAAGTTTTAATTTGATTCAGTATATATACATACATACATGCATACATGCATGCATACATACATACATGTGATTACTATTATAATTTGCGGGCGATTCAGTGCCACAGGTTCGAGTACCAGCAACGGCATGGGACAATTTGTGAGGCCAGAAATGATTTAATTATCCCCTGCGCCAGTGCGTTTAATATCTATGTACGTAACAGTCAACCTCGACATACATACAGTATATAGATATTCATACCTCAATACATACTTGCCAGTGCCAGGTCTGCCCACCGTTTCCTGCACGTAAGCGAGATCGACCGCGTAGATTGTAGGTCCCATGCATGTGGTTGAGTTAAAGAGCATCCTTTTTATGGATGCCTCAATAGCTCAGAGCGCATCATGGTTAGTATTACAACTTGCGGGCGATTCGGTGCCACAGGTTCGAGTGCCAGCAACGGCATGGAACAATTTGTGAGGCCAGAAAGGATTTAATTATCCTCTGCGTCAGTGCGTTAATAACTATGTATGTAATAGTCAACCTCGACATGCATACAATATATAAATATTCATACATCATTACATACATACATACGAATGTTTGGATAGCTCAGAACGCATCGTGGTTAGTCTGCAATTTGCGGGCGATTCCGTGCCATAGGTTCGAATCCTAGCAACGGCATGGGACAATTTGTGAGGCCAGAAAGGATTTAACTATTCCCTGCGCAGTGCGTTAATATCTATGTTTGTAACAATCAACCTCGACATACAATATATATTAATACATCAATATACATATATATATATATATATATATATATATATATATATATATATATATATATATATATATATATATATATATATCATCATATAATATCTTACATTTTCAGTGCATTCAAAGTATGTGATATTTTTCAGATCACATACTTTAAGAATTTGATAACTTTGCAAATTAGATGTAAATTAGTCAACGTACTTGGTGACACTCCATGATTGACGTATGCATTCATAGTCATCAAATAAAAACATTTCAATGGCAATTTGACACTGAAAGCTGTCCAGCGTTCAGAAAACAAAAAACGTTAGACATAACTTTATTTTGATGTAAGGACATCCAAAATGACGTCATTCGAGTTTGATGTCATTTCCATTCAAAAATACATCGTGCCACATATTCTTACGTCATTTGAATATCTACTAATGGCGGACTAGATTAAAGTTGCGTGTACACTTTACAAAAACACGTTGTATTAAGCTTGAGCTTATATGATAAAGAGATTATTACCCTCGTGTATTTCGGTATCGTCAATATCATATATTAGGAATAAAAATACTGTATTATGCTCGCCAGAGGCTCGCATAATACAATTTTTATTCCTAATATATGATATTGACGATACCGAAAAACCCTCTGGTAATAACCTATATATATATATATATATATATATATATATATATATATATAATTTAATACGTTTTGTCATACATACTGTGACCGTTATGGCAAGTTCACCCATTCATTATGTTCAAAAAATAGCTGCCGCTGGCCGCATGGAACAGAAGGCTGTTATATACAGGTAAAATAAAGAAGGAAATGCATTGAGCGGGATTTATGGCCGGTATGGACAGATGAAAGTTATATATAGGTGTCCGTTAGACCAGTCTCGACTATATACATGTATTTATAAAACAATATTACTTGATCATTAACAAATATAATTTGTTTTTGAAATGTACAATATGTGATGAATTTTAGATTGGTATAACGGTCACTTGCATATAACGGCCATTTGGCCACAGAACTGACCAATTACGTAGTTCCAAAGAAAAGAGCATTATCACTTGGGTAACGTGAGTGGTCGTTTGTGCTCCAAAGTACCCTACTATTAGGTCTAATAATATGCATTTTTTCTTTGGATTTTTTAAGAGAGAAAAATACTATAACCCTATTTAGTTCTATTAATGCAAATTGAAATATAATTAGTTAAATAGTTTATTATGTTATCAAATCATTTATGTTGTTTTATAAGTGAGGTTGATGAAAGCGAGCTGGTAGGAGCTGACATCACTTCGCCCCAAGATAGAGTATCGGATGCAATGGAAAACAAAAGAAAATGTCTGCCCCCAGGTAGCAGGAATAAGCACGAGTTGTTGTTTTTTTAACTCTAAAATTATGCGTTTTTTATTGCTTAAAGTGTCAGTTTGTTTTGGTGGTGCGGGTATGCATCTTTCCAACACATAAGGCTCATATTTGAGTTTAGTTGCACTTTAACTGCCCGCGTTGGCAGCTCAAGGTTTAATTTAATAGGTAATTAAAGAAAATACTGATGAGATAAATTAGCGGTTACATAAAACAAAAAACATAGTCCCATCATAATCCCTTAAATAATAACTTCGAATTCCACACATGCACATGTCCTTATGCTAGTTCGATACAGTGTATTACCGAGTTCGTTTTTATTCAAAATACCTCCAAATAATCGTGTAGCGTTAATGTTACAACAGTGAGCTGAAGTTATTAAAAACAAATCGGAGAAAGATTGCTTAAAGCCGCACACCCTAGTTCCATCCAGCGAAACTAAATTATAATTTGGTTAATTTACAAACCTGTAACACACTTAGATCACGTTTTTATCAAATGGAGTGAAAAAGCAGGTTTTATATCGATAAATACCACGGGAATCCCCATGTCCCAATTGCTTGAAATAATTTTGAAAGTTAGTATTCTGATGTCACCGGTAGATGTCGCTCGAAGCACAACAATGCCTACGTCACGACAAATTTCACAGACTTGGGGTGCGTTCCTTTCACCTCTCCTGGACATGTTCCAACTTTTCTGTCCTGGTTGCATCCCCTCTCCAGATATCGTAAGACTTAGCAAAATTATTGGTTTTAAGGGTTTGTAACCTTTTGTATTGAGACACTTACTTGTCTGAACTTTATTGTTACTGAAAATGTTCACGAACTGTGAAGAAAAATCTCACAAATGAACAACAACAAATCGGATGTTGATTGCGCGAACCGTGCACGAGAAAACAAACCGAACCAAAATGATAACAGTAACAAAAACAAACAACAATAAGGATTTAAACACACACACACACACACACACACACACACACACACACACACACACACACACACACACACACACACACACACACACACACACACACACACACACACCATGGCCGGATTTGGACCTGGGGGGGGGCCCGGGGCACTTAAAGGTTCGGGGAGTCCTTCAACATAAAAATTAAATTACATTAAATTAATTTTATAATTATTAAATTTTTTTATATAAAGGAAGTCCTTAGTCTGGAGGGAGCCTCTGGCTGGGGGCCCGGGGCAATTGGCCCCTTTGTCCCCTTATAAATCCAACACTCTCTCTCTCTCTGTCAGTGTTATGGCCCAGGGGATGAACATATATTATTTGTTGAAGACCTGAAGGTTCTGAACCTGTTGGTATGTGGGGAGGTGGAGGTGGGGTCGTGATGATGGTGGGGTCGTGGTGGTGGTGGTGAACAGCACACATCACACGTCGGTGGGTGATGGTTTTATTGTCATCTAACACTAACACTCTAATAAAATATAGTATTAAATAATATTGTTTTGTGAAAAATCAACTACTAAACTAAATGTACTCACATTCAACATCAGTCTCCCTCAATGTCAGGCAAATACTATTATGACGTCAACAATGGTATTACATCACAGCGTTGCTATACTGACTTACTGAATACACCATAACGTTTTTAAAAATATTTTTTTATTTACAATCTCAACATAATACTTAAATAAATTCAATATGTATATAATAAAATAACTGCTTCGAATTTTGGCTAGTTACATTTTTTTTTTAATGAGAAAATGTATCGTATACTATGCAGGGCCCATATTTTCGAAGCAATCTTAGACTACAAAATCGTAAAAACTTCGTCACACACTACGATGGTTTTACGATTTCGTAGCGCTAAGATAGCTTCGAAAATATGAGCCCAGGCCCGTAGGAACCAGGATCGGAGTGGAGTGGGGACACGATAATGTACGTTTTTGTTTTGTCCTATTTCATATAAATACATATACAAATCTGTCTTATGATGTCATATTTATAAAATGTAATAGAACATTTTCATTTATAGAACTTTAACGTTTGACAACACGCATTCTGTAAGTGTAGGCTATTGTATTGTGTTTATATCAGAATACTGTGTGATGTATCAGACTAAAAATCTTCATATTTCAGTCGATTGCAATATCCGTTGCTGAGCTTTATTTGCGTAGTAAAACTAATGCTCAATGATGACAGATCGCATAATCATGCAAAACAATTGGCAGAAGCAGGCATCTTGTGTACCATTCTAAATGACGCATCGCAACTTCTATGGAAGTGATGCATAGCAACTACTGTTTAAATAAACTACTGGAGTGGTGTCTTTCAACCGTCTCTGCCTGACGGCGATTTAAGAAAATATTTTTAATTTTCAGTATCTATACATTAAAATTTATTTATGAAACTAAAATACATATTTCAAAATGTCCAGGATTTAGACTGGTCTGTCATTATAGTACCATTGTTTTAATGGGTTTTGTTTTCAAAACACTTTTGAAATGAACTTCATTACTTAGCATCCATACAAGGTTAGTTCCTGACTTGACCAGTCCTTAACCTTATAGGAGCTGCCAGCGTGCTGGCTAATTTAATTGTCCTAACATTTCATTTACATGGGCTGCATCTATTATCTTAAAGGCTTCATGCCATGCGCGCCGTACCCTATTGTCCAAAAATCAATTCTGCAAACACAATCAGTGCAGTCGTGTCATTACATGTCATATGTCAGCATCAACAATAGAGAGAAGGATAACAAATGCATCTACAATATGTTCCTTTTGTGGCAAAATCAATATGAATACCATTCTCGGCTAATCACGGAAACGCAAAGACTGACATCTTTGTAATGGATCCAAGGGTCTTCAAACTGATTGGCTGAGGTAACAAAGACGGTATGATTGCGAACCCACATCTGTTGATATTACGTGAAAATGCAACAACTGTATAAACGAAATCGCTATCTTGTATACATATCGCTTTCGCATTATTTTGTTCGCTCGTCCGTTTTAATGCGGTGAAGACATTTCAGCGCTGTTGACCACAAGAGCAAATTGAACTGACGCTAAAATTGACATGGTGATTGGATGATTAGTATTTCCGCTGATGAATATAAGAAGAACCACGTGCCCGGTCTCCCATGCCAGACCTAAGTTAGCGTTGACCCAGCGATAACAGCTTCTGTACATAGGTATTAGAGACCAGTAAAACATAGATTTCCACTACACATTGAAGCTATTGCTGTACTTGAGAAGCGTAGAAGGAAAATGCTTGGATAAATAACTGTTATTTTAAATTAAAACTTTCCAATTGTGTCTTTCCGAATGCACATTGGATGGTGCAGGAAAACTATTTAATTTGATGTTATGAACAGGAAGTTGATGTCGTCTTATGAAGGATTGTGATATATTTGTAATTCAGTATTAATAAATACACAGTGGAAATGATTAATTATAAAGACGTTGTGGAGTTAGTTCCACTTACACTGCTCACGTTTTCACACTGGCTTTATATTGAAGGTAAGAGTGTCTCTTTTAAATAGTCTTCGTTGGTAATGATTTTTTTTGTTGATAGTAATCATTGATTCGTTTCACTTCCAAAACATTTACAGGCATACTTTCAATTCATATAGAGGGATATTGAGCACGTGATTTACATATTTATGCATGGTCATTAATGATTTAATTAGTCACATTTCAGAACATTAATTTGTCAATTATCTGCTGTTGGGAATATGGACACAACAATTCCTGGATAGAGTAGTTCAATTACCTTTTGTAGATTAACGCATTTAAACATGGACATTAATGAGATAATTAGTTCTAGTTCCGAACAACATCAATTAGTTCATTATATGCTGCTGGGAATATGGATACCACAATTCCTAGATATCGACATCGTAGTTGAATGAGATTCTGTATATTAAGTATATAATTTAGGTAATTAGCTTATATATGTAGCCCAGTGGTAAAGCGCCCGCTCGATGCGTGGTCGGTCTGGGATCGATCCCCGTCGGTGGGCCCATTGGGCTATTTTTCGTGCCAGCCAGTGCACCACAAAGGGCTTGGTATATATTACCCTGTCTGTGGGATGGTACATATAAAAGATCCCTTGCTGCTAATCGGAAAGAGTAGCCCATGCAGCGGCTACAGCGGGTTTCCTCTCTCAATATCTGTGTGGTCCGTAACCATATGTCTGACGCCTTATAACCGTAAATAAAATGTGTTGAGTGCGTCGTTAAATAAAACATTTCCTTCGTTCAGTGGTATTAATAAAAATAAGGATGTTTTTGTTATTGAGGTAGAAATATTCGTTGGCGTTAGATATTTATGGACAGTGTAATAGTAAAAACATGTGTTATTGCTGTTGTTGTTTTTGTTGTTGTATTTATGTATTTATTTGTATTTTATACAACAAAATTGTGTGGGTCTATACCATTACGTCAAATCACGTAAACGACTGTGGCAACACAATAGTATTCGTTAAAACTGCTATAAAGCATCCTCTCATCAACAACAATAATGAATCGAATACAACAGAAGCCTAAGCTGATCCTCTCGGATATAACGGTAAAGCTGTCGTGGCTATCCTACTTCCGCTCAATATTGGTATTCCAGTTTTAATGGTCACCTCGCCTGTTTAAAGTACAAAGGTATCTAGTATTGTAAAACTATGTAAAATCAATTGCGATGAACTTACAGGCCAGGTTATAGCCTCTATTAGAAACATACTTATCTGCCCTTGGTTTTTATCGTGCTAAGCGGTCCCAATTAGCTACTAAATTATTTCTGGCGCGTTACGCTCATGTCGCTTGCAACAAAGGCCCTTTGTTACTACTGAATTGTGGAGTAGTTGTCGACTTGTTCTTTTATTTTTTAACGATAATAAAGTTTTCTATTACTATTATTGTTCGTCAGATTGTGTGCAATCTTCTTTTACAGAAAAGAAAATGTACAATATATATTGTGCTCAACAAAAGTACTTACGAACACGTTAAAACGGCACCGTAATAAAGTTTTAATATTAAATTTGCAAGTAATATGCATGTGTTTGTGTATATATCACTGTGTACGAATGGAAGTACATTAATTTGACTAAATGACTAGCTGCGATTTTCTGTACCGCTAGCTGCATTATTAACTACGACCTATGCAGTAGTTAATAATGAAACTAACGATACAGAAATTCACTTCCTCGCCTAACGATAAGGTTTCTGTTGTCTGACTCTCAAACAAATCGGAACAGCGAGTCCAGTCGGACCAGTGTCATTGTCAGACGGACATAGTGTAACGGACACAATTTCATGTGTAATTTAATAGTTACGATCGACTATCTACCTGCAATTATTAATATTATGCACAAACATTAAGCATTCCATGATGTATATATATATATATATATATATATATATATATATATATATATATATATATATATATATATATATATATATATATATATATATATATATATATATATATATATATATATATATATATATATATATATATATTCACTGGTGTAGGAAGCAGGGGGGCAAGTGCTCCCCACTTTTCAGATAGTTTGCTTTATATATAAATATAAAAGTGTGGCCCTCTCCCTACACTTTTTGGCTGTGTGTGTGTGTGTGTGTGTGTGTGTGTGTGTGTGTGTGTGTGTGTGTGTGTGTGTGTATACATCCCCCTACCTTGCCACCTTCATACGCCACAGGTATATGTACATTTTCAAATGTGCGTGTTAGTTTGGGTTATTTTTGGTTGTGCGTGTGTACTGGTGTGTGGGCTTGTTTTGTAGGCTATTGTTTATTTGGGGGCAGATTTATCATGCAAGACTAACATAAATATGTTCACACAGATATTTTGATGTAAACAAAACAAGTACTGTTACTATAGGTAGAAGTTTTTATGTTAAACTATATATTTAGCTGTTATTACAGCAAAATTTACACTATATAATGCAATGTATATAGGCCTAATCAGTTTACAGCAAACGAAATATTTAGTCAAACAGGCGCATGTGCAGGAAATTGTGTAACCGGCTAGTGGTGTTTTTAGGGGAGGAGTCGGGTCATGCGTCCCCAGAAATACACTGAAAAACCAAAACAAACATAATATAGCACGTGGTGAAGGGGACTGTTCTGATCGGAATATTACATATAGTCCGTCCCATCCTACAAAAATGTTTTTGTAAATAATTTAAGTTTGGTTTGACGTAAAAATAAAAATATACTATTTTTGTGTGTAATTTAGAAAACAAGCGGCTCAGAAATAAATAACTTGTAAATTCCATAGTATGAAAAAATGCGTTCCCCGTGGAACGCAGGCCCGTCCGTGGATGTGTAAACAAAATAAAAATAGTCCGACGATGTGACAAATTTACTTCCCAGAATGCAGGAAAATACATCTCCTGCTTTCTAGATTTAAAAAAATGTCGGGGGCATGTCCCCGGACCCCCTAACAACTCCGGCCCCTTGGGCCGTCGATTACGCACCCCCGATATAAATTTCTGCGTACGGGCCTGCCGCACTATAAACATAATGTTTCTATTATCTATTACAACGGTGTTACTGTCACACACACTTAATTAAAACTGCAGGTGTGTTTGTATGTTTAAATGAAATTATGATAATTAATGTGAGGCGAGATTGCAACTTTGACGCAAAAAAAAAGAAGAAAAAAAATCCATGCAAGAAAACCAAAACAATCAGGGTGTGTGTCAGCTCGCTAGATTCATCAACTTAATTTTTACCTGTATCATTCTTTATTTTTAAAGCATAGGTGGGGACATTTTTTATGCCAGGGATTGGCATGCATAAATCTCAGCTAAAGATTCACAAACAACTGTGACCATCGTTTTTTCAGCTGTGGTTTTGTTCCCGTTGTTGGAAACTCCTTTTTTCGTAAATATTCCTGCAACCTAACCTTTGTAATCTTTTTTGGAGGCACATTTCCATCGCTGATCCAGGAATTTATATCATGATCGTCCATGTTTGTTCAAACCGAAACGCGCCAGAAGTAGAGAGTGGTTAGGGGATATAACTCTGCCTATTTTTTTTTTCGAATTTTTAATAGAGGCTGTTATGACAACATATCTCAGGCATAGCAGTATTATTATTTTAAATTTAAAGTTGGAGCACTTTGTGCTTGAATAGGTGAGAGGTCATTTTGTGTAGTATTACTACAGATGCTCATTCATCCATCCATAGAAGATCCATACATTCATTCATCCGTCCATAGAAGATCCATACATCCATTCATCCATCCATAGAAGATCCATACATCCATTCATCCATCCATAGAAGATCCATACATCCATTCATCCATCCATAGAAGATCCATACATCCATTCATCCATCCATAGAAGATCCATACATCCATTCATCCAACAATCCAGCCATAATGGTAGTATTATTATTATTTTTCATTATTATTATTATTTTTTATTTTTATTTTTGCATTTGTTGAGATTATAATTTTAGATGGTATTGCAATTGAATACAACTTAACACTTATAGATATTAATTTGCTGTATTTCTAATCTGGGCTGGCAGTCCTCTTTGAGCGGTACATAAAGGATGTATTGTCATATTAAGGATATCACATGGATATATAGTGTGATCTGTAAGTCTGGCAATTCATGAAATAAATAATAATTAAATAAAATAAAAATAAAGGATATTCTCGAGAGTGACTGTCATCCTATGGACGAGGCAGTAGATAAAGATTCATGGAATCATACGGATATACGGGTTTGATCATGAATAACGGTTTTGATCATGAATAACGGTTTTGTCGTTCAGATTCTATATTTGTATTTTCTTAAAATGATTCTTCTGATAGTGTTGATAGTCCCTTTCTGTCGCGTCATATCTAGCAGGGAGACGAAACATTTTTTGGGGGTTTTTGGTGGAAAAAACAATATCCCCAAAATGCCATTTTTAGTTTTAAAAAGTCTCTCTCTCTCTCTCTCTCTCTCTCTCTCTCTCTCTCTCTCTCTCTCTCTCTCTCTCTCTCTCTCTCTCTCTCTCTGTTTTAGTTTTGTTAATGTACTCCATATAGTATTTGTACCCACACACGTTAACATTGTGGCCTATAGTATTCTATTTGGTATAGTACAACATATAAACTAAATATGACTCTGGACTCACGATCTGCCTAAATCTCAGTTTGAAGTCACAAACCTCGATTATCCTCTGTCTGTATCGCAAAATACACAGATCATACTGTGTATGTTCAGGATCAGCTCAGCTTACTTCAAATAAACTCTTTGTAATTTTCACTTAAAATCTAAACTTTTATTAACCAGATCAATATAAGACAATTGCGTTATGTAGCAGAAACCTCAAAATAGTTACAGCCAAGTGAGCTTGCTAACAACTTATTTATAAATGGTGATTATCTGACGTTGCCATGCTAATTGAGTTGATATATATTTTGTAGGATAAATAATCCTTATCTGACATTAAAACTCTGGATAACTAACCTGCAGTGTTCATCGTGGCCATGTATACTTAAACAATGTTCGGTATTCACGAATCTCACGCATAAAGTCCTTTAAAATAAATTGAAGTAAACTTTACATTTCTAGACACTATTTAAATATGCTTTGTTATTCTTTGGCTAATTGAGGCGGGACGTAGCCCAGTGGTAAAGCGCTCGCTCGATGCGCGGTCGGTCGGTCCATTGGGCTATTTCTCGTTCCAGCCAGAGCACCACGACTGGTATATCAAAGGCCGTGGTATGTACTACCCTGTCTGTGGGATGGTGCATATAAAGATCCCTTGCTGCTAATCAAAAAGAGTAGCCCATGAATTGGCGACAGCGGGTTTCCTCTCTCAATATTTGTGTGGTCCTTAGCCATATGTTTGACGCCATATAACCGTGACTAAAATGTGAGCGCATCATTAAATAAAACATTTCTTTCTTTCTTTGGCTAATTCTTGTGGTCATTTTGGTATATGCAGTAACATTCATTTCGTGTTTACTCAGAAATCTAATATTTTCTAAGGCTTAAAAACGAATTTAGAAAGCCATACACTGACATTTGAATATCATCTCTTGAAAGGCAAATAGTGAAATTCTCCAAAATAATAAAATAAATAAAATGTTACTAGACAGGGGAACAAGACTACGATGATCAAAGTAAAAACACTAACATTGTACATATATTATTAAATTTAGTTACAGCTATTCGGCTATGGCTATGTCACGTTCCAGTACCAAATATATTACAAAATTCCACCCACTTATTGCTAACCATTAAACACACTGCTCTCTCATTAACTACTAGCAACTGCATTGTATTGGGATTGGGAACTCTATTAACGTGCCCATATCCTTAAAGGTTCAGGCACGCCGACCACGGATCCAGCCTCTGACATAGCCAGTGGCTGGTTCCGGGGCAACTGCATTGTATTATCTCCCTGACCGCCGAGTGGTAGAAGTAGAACACGTATAAGTTTGTGTCATTGTATTATCTCCCTGACCGCCGAGTGGTAGAAGTAGAACACGTGTAAGTTTGTGTCATTGTATTATCTCCCTGACCGCCGAGTGGTAGAAGTAGAACACGTGTAAGTCTGTGTCATTGTATTATCTCCCTGACCGCCGAGTGGTAGAAGTAGAACACGTGTAAGTTGAATGGTAGAAGTAGAACACGTGTAAATTTGTGTCATTGTATTATCTCCCTGACCACCGAGTGGTAGAAGTAGAACACGTGTAAGTCTGTGTCATTGTGTGCAACGTGTTCGAATATTTAAAACTGCATTTTAAAATTATTATTATTATTATTATTATTTATAATTATTAGCAGTATAATCTATATACCTACAGAAATATGAACAAACACATGTTCAGATATAAAATACAAATAAAGTACTAGTATCATAAAACATGATTATTTCTTTCTTTATATAATTAATATTGTTTAGAGGCAGGAACTGGCAAATAGATGTATTAAAATGCACACATTGGTACGTTATTATAGCCACATTAGGTTATTGTATTGCGTTGGAATTTCTGGTAAATAAATCAACTGTTTCTATAATGATGTACAAACACGTATTAAACCTATAGGCTACAGATATATCAATACGTTTACACTGAACATTTCCCTCATGAGTGACATCTAATACTGAGTAAGTAGCAGCGTGTTTGAATATGGATTAAATACACTGCATAACAGTCCATCGTGGGCTGGAGTGCTACTTGGGACATCTTGGGCAGTTCAGACGTTTAGGGCTGCTACATGTACTGCTTAGGGCATTTTCACACCAGCTCTTTTGGTGTCTGTATTACAATTTGATTATGGACGCTGTTTAGTTAGTAGCAAAAGAAACCTACAGAGATAAAAGTGAGTTTCTAAAAAACAAACAAATCCATACATTTTAATACTGGCTGTCGGGTCCTGAAATTAGCC
Source organism: Gigantopelta aegis (assembly GCF_016097555.1). Classification (NCBI taxonomy): domain Eukaryota; kingdom Metazoa; phylum Mollusca; class Gastropoda; order Neomphalida; family Peltospiridae; genus Gigantopelta; species Gigantopelta aegis. The sequence continues at coordinate 81,557,235 of NC_054702.1, read as the reverse complement.
CTAGGGTTAGGCTTGCACAGTGGTCTAAACTGGCGGCCCCCATTCAGAATACATGCAAAGTGTCAGCCGTATTGTGAGTGAGTATTGTGAGTGTTGGACGGAGAATGCAGAACAATTTGGACAAACAATGTACAGACGAAACAAAGAAAGAAAGAAATGTTTTATTTAACGACGCACTCAACACATTTTATTTACGGTTATATGGCGTCAGACATATGGTTAAGGAACACACAGATCTTGAGAGGAAACCCGCTGTCGCCACTACATGGGCTACTCTTTCCGATTAGGAGCAAGGTTTTGTTTTATTTGCGCTTCCCACAGGCAGGATAGCACAAACCATGGCCTTTGTTGAACCAGTTATGGAGCACTCACTCAGGGTTTGGAGTCGGTATCTGGATCAAAAATCCCATGCCTCTACTGGGATCCGAACCCAGTACCTACCAGCCTGTAGACCGATGGCCTAACCACGACGCCACCGAGGCCGGTCTGTACAGACAATTGAACATACGGAATTCTGAAACATTTTACTTTTATCTCTGAAACCTGCTATTGCTTTCACATAGGCTACTCCTACGGAATTCACACGAAACATGTCGTATACCCTCAGGATAATTCGGAATATTTTCAAATTATTTTCAAATCACTGGCATGATTCTGCAAGTAAGGTTTTGATTGGTGGACATGAGCTCCAACTGGCTGCTGTTAGATCCACATGTAATAGTGGAGCTAATTTTAATTAGATTGTCTCAAGTCAAGTTGTATATATCGGATGTGAGGCACTTGTTGGGATGGGAAAAAAAACAAGCCCACAGAGAGCTATCGATCCTTGGAACCATCCCACCTCAGTCGAGTGTTTTACTACAAATGAGGCTATAGCCCGCCCACAACTCCTTTATATTAATTAGGAAGACGTCTGCATGTTTTAACTTAACTTTAGCTTTGGCTGTTGCAGTACTATGTATCACTTAAACACAAATGGCTGTAAAAGCAACTTCGTGCATTACTTTACATTATCCAATTAAATTTAAGAACAATCTAAATTGATCTGAACATCTGGTAATATATGTATATGCATAAAACTAAAGCCACACAAAAGAAAGAAAAGGAACATTTTGTTTTTAAATATGATAGCATATGTATTCATAACCTAAAGAAGATTTTATTCACAAACTAAGGCCAATATTTTTTAATTTTTAGGTTTACGAACAAGAACTTTTGGGCACAAAGGTAGGAAGGGAAAAAAAACCAAACAAAAAAACCTGTTTGGGGTGTATCAGTAGGAGTAATTTTTTTTAATATGGCTACTTTGATAGATGTGGATTTTTTGTAACAAAATAAGTATGACAAGGCATCTCTGTGCGCAACCGCGCGGTGCATAGAAATCGGAGCGAAATAGCGAATCGGACCGAAAGAGAGCGACCGAAGACGAATTAACAATTCGTATCTATAACGGTATATTTATTGACGAAATAAGTGTTATTTCTCACTGTTACCTTACGAAATGCGCCACAATAGATTAGAATGGTAACTTTTTTTCTTTAGAGCTATTTGTGGAAGTCGGCGGCGGCGGCAAAAAAAAAAAAAAAAGGTGAAAAATATGACTTTTAATTTATTTATTTTTCAGCAAAATTTACGTCGGCGGGTTCGTTAACCGAATAATAAAAAAATACTGGCCTAAAGAAGAATAGTACTGTAATTAAACAAACAAAATATCACAAAACAGAAAGAAAATTGAACGTATTAATTTGACGTTTGATTTCTCTTGACCTAGACGGCCGCCTAAACGAGGTTCGACCTATAATATACACAAAAACGATTTAACTTTATGATCACTCGGAGGGGCTATCAGAACACTTATACATATTTATGGCGGACCGCTCAAAGTGCTCAATGCCGTTCATCCCGGAGATGAAATTCCTCAGAGACTGGGAGATGATTGTTCAGGATCCATGAAATATCTTTAATATTTTGAGGCCTGCTAGAGCCCTCATTTGTGACTTTTGAAGTCTTTATTTGTGAATGACGAAGAGCGCTATTAGAACTCCTCAAGTGGATTTATATCTGAGACTCCCAACGACTTCATTTGGTTTCCTGACAGGCAAAACGGTCTTGAAAAATGCCAAGAGGGCTTAGCACGGGAAACGATTGGTTTGTTTAGCGTGTGTTTGTGTGCTGACCAATTAATAAAGCAGAAGACCCTTACGCAATTAGCCCATGTTATGTGTTAACGCTCTGATACGAAAATGTTTTCAGTAAGAAATTCTAAAAGTATGTTTATGTAACTATACTGAATAAAATAAAAAAACGCGACTATTATTATACGTTTTCATGATAAAATTAATTCAGTAAATAGACCTCCAAAAAGGGTCTAAAAGGTTCAAAATACATTAATAATTTTAACACACAAAAAAACAAATGGGATTGAAACTGTGTAATTTAAACTAAATTAAAGAAACTGATCTACCCTTTTCTTTTGTTCAGTATATTTCTGTCCTGGTAGCATTAGAGGTGAGGAATAATTCAATACAGGTGTAGAAGATTATACAATTTGCTAGTCATTAACCAATACAACTACTGTTTGAAGTAATAAAATGGGGTATATGAATTAAGAATTGCGGGTCGGTTTTCTTGTTGTTTTTCGTTTATCTTTTTTTTCTTTTGTGTTTTATTGGGGGTTTTGTTTCGATGTTGGGATGTTTTCAGTAATCCGCGACTGTCATATGCGACATCTACTCTATGGGAAAGTACAAACAAAAGCTCCGTTGCTATTATAGTCCTGTTCAATAATTTAAAGCCTAAGATGTTTGCTAATGTTACAGTTAATTCCTACTCAGTATTTGTAAAAATATCTTTAAATATACATGGAACTAAACTCGAACATAAACATATTTCATACATACACTTCATAGTTTAAAATGCACAAAGTTTATTTACTTGAATTTTGAACAGATCTCTATATTTTGAATGCAGCTTTACTAAAAGTTATTTGCATACAAAACCATCACTCTGTAGTGTGCTTCCTCTTCCTATCGACGTTTGATTGACTATAAAACAAAATTACATTAGTGTGTGTTTTGTACAAGCACTGTTAGGTAAAATTAAGACGTTCTGGGTCCTGTTTTATGAAGCGATCTTAGCGCTAACATCATCTTAAGTGCATAATTACCTCATGCACTTAAGATGATCTTAGCGTTAAGATCGCTTTGTAAAACAGGCCCCTAGTGTTATTGGGGACTAACATTGTGCAGCTAAATTGGATATACAGGTGAAATTATGACAATCTGGTTGTATGACCATAGCCACTTATTAAATATGTAGTTTTTGTTAATGTGTAGACAAGTGATCAAATGAGGGCATACATTTTCCAGGAATAAGGATGTATTCCACATGCATATAGCTAGAATTTTGGATACTCACGATTGCTGGGAGGGGGCTTCACTCTACTCTTGTGATTCCATACTACATATCGACTGATTTAGCATGCAATATTTAATAATAAACATCGGTGTACTTTGGGACACTGACCAGATGCTAATTTAGGGTGTATACTACCAAATCAAATCCCATAGACGACAATAGTAACATATGTGGCTAAAACTCCTACCTGCAACGTATCAACCGACATAAACGCCACGGATATAAATACTACCACCCCTTACACTTAAAGTGAATCAGAAAAAAATGGGGGTCAAGCTGCTCGTTTCTGAGATAACGGGTAGCGTCTATGACTACCCTAGTTTCGCACAAAATTCGAGTACTTTTTTTTACAGGTACCCCATACATGTTTCAAGCACAAGGCTACTTGACACATTGGTACTAGATGAAATAAAATTGCACATTTCTTTTACCCAGATGAAACTATTATTTTTTACAACCAACACACTCACATTTATAACCAATCACAGGACTTGTGGTGTTCACTTCTCTATCAAAAGTTCGGTGCACCTCGAACTTTGACCCAGCCGGAAGTTATTTGGTTTAGTACTACCTTTAGAGGACCCAAAGAAACACACACACACACACACACACACACACACACACACACACACACACACATTATTTTTGGTCAAGTAATGGGTTTGTTTCTGGTAAAAAAAAAAAAGTAGAAGTTTAAGAAATTTAAAATGTCATACCATTACGGGCCTTCTACCCTGGATCTGCTACTGTTGACCCTCCCTGGAAGTTTTCCTGCATTGGACCAAACGAGGTCCCAATTGAAATGGAAACAATACTGAGGAAAGGGAGGGCCCGCCAGATCTCTTAATGTAGACTATGTTCTACCCTGGTATTGTGTGGTCTGTGGTCGTTTTCTTACTCCAGTCGTTTTAGGGATGGTAACGTCCGTAAATTAGATAATTTATAAAATTACATTAAAATAAATAAATATTTTAAAAAATTAATTCGATATACTGCATGTACATATTTATTACTTGTATGGTTTTGAGTACATATTTCACATTCTAATGGGTTTTGTTTAAAATCAAAATAGCTTTAAAATTGATAGAACACACTTACATTCGAAACAAAACAAGATGTGTTCAAATTTGAAATAACTAAATTAAATTTAACTTAGTACATTTTAGATGATGAATTATATATGAAAGCTGTGGAACTTGGGTTTGTTTCCATACGTATGTCACGAAAGAAATATTGAATAGGACCTAAATGTAACAGTAAAAAAACTTTCTGCTTTAAATAACTGAACAGGACTATAATCGGTAATACAAAATGTCTATTGGTGTGATCTGTTTTTCCTCTATCCTGGGAAGACAGTTCAGGCAGATGGGTTCGTGATGTGGACACAATGCTTTAATCATAACGGGATTATAATGGCGAAATGTAACTTTCTCTGTTTTCATGTTGTACGAAAGAAAGAAATGTTTTATTTAACGACGCACTCAACACATTTTATTTACGGTTATATGGCGTCAGACATATGGTTAAGGACCACATAGATTTTGAGAGGAAACCCGCTGTCGCCACTACATGGGCTACTCTTCCGATTAGCAGCAAGGGATCTTTTATTTGCGCTTCCCACAGACAGGATAGCACAAACCATGGCCTTTTTTGAACCAGTTATGGATCACTGGTCGGTGCAAGTGGTTTACACCTACCCATTGAGCCTTGCGGAGCACTCACTCAGGGTTTGGAGTCGGTATCTGGATTAAAAAGCCCATGCCTCGACTGGGATCCGAACCCAGTACCTACCAGCCTGTAGACCGATGGCCTGCCACGACGCCACCGAGGCCGGTCTCATGTTGTACGAATGCTGTGTAACTAGAAAAAGGGACGGATCGAGATCTTTACAATCCCACACAAAAAAGACTTGTAGAATGGTTCTTATAGAATAGTTTGTAGGATCAAAGATGTTGCATTTATGTGTCTCTATATTAGCATGATATATGGAAGGAAGAAATAGTTTATTTAACGACGCGCTCAACTAGTATAATGGTATCCTCCCATTTGTTACACGTCCCATTTCGTACACACCTCATAACAACATAGGTCGCGGTTGAGTGAACTGCTAACCCTATGTCTAGTATGCAATAATAAACTCGCCTTCTATTAACAATTAAGATACAAGAACAGAACATATATTCACATTTATTACAAATTATCTATTTACTATGTGATGATAGACAACAATTGGTCACACATTATTACAATAAAAAACAAATTATCATAAATGTAATTATCATAAACTACAGATTCAATATCTGATCATTAAATGTCCGTAACATTCATTACAACATAACGCCATCCCATTGGTCCAGACATAGCAACGGGAGTTTATTCAATTCTCGATGAAAATAAAAATTATGTTGTCAGGGAATGTTATATCTCATGACGTCATTTTATATGGACAAATTGTCTTATTGAGCGTTATAAAGTATGAAGTTTTTATGTTATTATTAGCAAGTATAATTCAAACTGGATTTTTTTATATAGTTTAAACGCGTTATTTTCTCGATTTACAGTATGCATATCAATTTACAAATCCATATGATTAGTTTGATGGAATAAAGTTTAATTGAATAGAACAGTTGAATTGACTAGACTGTTCCACTAAGGTTATAGGGGTTTGTTTAATTAGTCCCTAAGCTGACTGTGTAAGAGCTTGGAGTACGCAGGTGTGTAACTAATGGGAGGCAACCAGTATAACATGGTCCTAGATAACCAAAATACCTAGGCCAATCTTTCCGAGTACGCTAATTAGAAAATACCAATTGGAGCCGACTGAAGGTGATCAGCATCCTTTATAACAAAACCAATCCACTTCAATTTGAAGCTAAACGAAACACTTAATGCGGAAAATGTTACACTTTTCTTCTCGTTGCGACAAAAGGTAATAAACTACCAACAACATCTCGGGTAATTCTCGTCACGCAGTCCTCGTGTAGCGTGGCACAGGTGTCCAGTGGCAAAATTAGCAAGGGTTCTAAGACTTCTCGTCAAGACGCTCTTATCAACCAATATGTTTTCTCCAGCTAACTAGCGCAATTGATGTAATTTCCCCAAGCCCTGACCACTACTGGATCATCTGTTTTGTGCTTGTCATGCATTATTCATGAGTTAAAGCGAGCACGCAGCCCCGAGATGGAAATTTCAATTCTGCAATTGCCTGGTCATGAAAGTGTGCTGCCTGTCGGTCTCGAGTGACCAGCAGACGACAATAAGATTTGACATGTCTTGTTAAACACCACCGACGCAGAGGACTGGTGCATGTCAAGCAGTTCTAATTAACACGTCAGAGGTCACGCGGAAGCTATTCAGGAAATGGAACAGACTAATTAATGTCTTTTTGGGGGAGAATGTTCAACAAAATGATCTTTTTATGACCGTACTAGCTCTATTAACAGTCACATTTAACCCACATTCTTGTTCGTAATTTTAAAATACCAAACTTCTAAACTGACTACAATACTAATACGTTGAATGTGGAAGTATTATAACTGTAGCCTTCTTTTAACTAGTTCACCAAGATAAACCTCGTGTGCAAGCACAACAGCGAGGTTTACCTGACCTAGCCATTCCGCCATTAGCAGTTTCTGGACAACGGTTCCGAGGAAATTTGCTCGGAACGAAATTGCGGTCAAAATAACGATTACCATCACATTTCCCCACCCTAATCGTATATTGTAATCTATTTTGAGCTCACCGAGACCAAGAAATACTTACTTTGAAACGATCTTCACTTTGAATTAAAGGAAAAAAGTCCGACTTGGTGAACTATCTTTTATCCTACTTAAGTTTAGTACAAAGACTGTCGTAGGAAGATTCAAAACAAGTCTGTGTTGTTTAACGACACCACTAGCACACTTTCGTTAATTAATCATTGGCTACTGGATGTCAAACATTAGGTAATTCTGATGCGTAGTCATCAGAGGAAACCCGCTACATTTTTCCTAATGCAGCAAGGGATCTTTTATATGCACCTTCACACAGACAGGAAAGCACATACCACGACCAGTTGTGGTGCATTGGTTTGAACGAGAAAAACCTAATCAGCTGAATGGATCCACCGAGGTGGTTTGATCCTACAACGCATGAACCTCAAGCGAGCACTCAACCGACTGAGCAAAATCCCGCCCCTCGTAGAAAGATATGTAGATAAAGAGAATAAGCACAGAATGCGAAATCAATAATCACTCGATATATCATAAAATTAAAAAACGAAATTTCTATGTTTTATTATAAATTTAAAAACCCCCCAAAACATTTTAATGTAATCGATAGAGGTTTTGAACGAACTAATATATAAGTGTTTTTATCATAATGCTACAGAAATACATTTCTGCTTTACTCACGACTTACTGAGTAACAAAACTATCAACTCATCTTCCCTTGGTTTCCCTTCTGATTAGAAATTTAAAGGTACTTAAAGGGACATTCCTGAGTTTGCTGCAATTTTTAAGATGTTATCGACTAACAGAGACATTTTGACGACTGTAATTACATATTAGTGGCTGTATATTAAACGTGTTTCTGATCGTTCTAACATTTGTATTAGGTTAAATTTCATTTTATTTCCGAAAAAAAGATTTGTTCGTACCTATTAAATTATTTGAAGACAAAATCCAGTTTGGGCTTCTTATGAATATTAATATGACCAGAAACACATTGAATATACAGACACTGATATTCTAAACAAGAAAATATATTTAATATATAAGTTTAATCGTAAAATTATTTTATTAGTCGGAAACATCTTACAATGCAGAAAACTCGGGAATGTCCCTTTAAGTTATGATCTAATACTTTTACTAACAATATTTGCCGTTTACACATGCTAAGGGAAACTTGAATGTTTTCTTCTTGGACTAAACTTGGGGGGAGGGGGGGGGGGGGTGATGGTGAGTCAGAATGACAGTTCCTATAAATCTGTATGGTCTGCGATATATGACATTTCAAGAGAACACTACCACTGAGCTATATTCTGTTCTACTGATTCAAAACCCGGGAATCCGTTTGGTCAATCGTCTGCATCTCAGCCAGTAAATCAGTCGATATGAATGACACAATGAAAAACCAGCGAAGCAGCCAAACGAAGGAAATCCACAAAAATTGTTGGACAAAATGGCTTTATGAATGCTATATATAGTTATGATCGGCATACACGTACTCCTTTCACAAACCAGAACCAATCTAATCATTAACCCACTGACAGACAGTCCAGACAGCCTAGGCGTGTGCCCAGAAGAGCATCTATGAACCTCAGATGGATAGAAGCGCGAAAATAAGTATTAAAGGAAATGAAACGTACTTCTTTCGCTGGTTTCAGTGGCGCAGTGGTTATGTCGTCCGGTTTAAATGTTAGTAGGTACTGGGTTCGTTTTCCTGTATCGGTTTTAGTGCAGCGTAATTGCATTGCTAGGCTCATTGACGCCACGTGCACAGATCAGTGGTTCATAACGTGTGCATCAAAAGACGTGGTATTTGCCTATGCTAACAGTGGGAAAATCCATATCTAGCTACTACTTAGAATTGGTTTTTGAACACACTTGAATTTGTTTGTTGGAATCTTCAATAAAAGGGCATACAATGTTTGTTTACTCAAAATGTAATTGCCGGCAAGCCAGTTTTTACAGTTGCTATCGACAATTATAATATACATAGCCACTCTACTTAGAATTGAATACTATAACTTATGTGGCGACAAAGGTTTATATGCCCGTAACCCTTTCGTGGACAAACTTCCATTCGGATGCGTGCCCATAATAGTGCATTTCACTTTAAAGAACATATAATACCGGTATACTCAACAAAATGAATCAAATATCAGTAGATATTTTCGGTATTTTTGTTTCTATGTAAATTGTACAAAATACATTTGTTTTTGGATATACAAAACTTGCTTGCTAGATTAAAATATTTCGTGGTATTCATGGAAAGAAAAAAACTTTGACAAACACAGATGTCATCTGTCCACAATGTATTAATTCGTCGTCGAAATTGTAGAATCTGTAACAGCCTTTTTAATTAATAAAGAGCGATGTCTAATTTATCACTTCGCCTTTTTAATTATTAAAATCCATGTTATCTGACCATGCATTGTTTCGTTGTTTAACTGCGAAAGAGAACAGAGAATTAGCATAGTTCTCGGTTACTACACAAATGACGAACGTCACGGCGATACGGATTAACTGGGAAGCATCAAGTAAAGTAAGCAGGCAGCAAAGTGTTTTAAAACTTTTATTTCATGTGAAATGTGTAGACATATTAACTGTTTGTTTTATAGAGAATATGTGACATGTATATGTCAGTGCCACAGGGCATCGTAGGTGACATATAATCCTTCGCTAGTCTGATAATTATCTTTAAATTATGATTCTTTTAACAAATACATTAGTCGTAAACGTAAAAGTAAGAATTCCATCCCATTCAAGGAGATGGATGCATCTCTCTCTCTCTCTCTCTCTCTCTCTCTCTCTCTCTCTCTCTCTCTCTCTCTCTCTCTCTCTCTCTCTCTCTCTCTGTGTGTGTGTGTGTGTCTCTCTCTCTCTCTCTCTCTCTCTCTCTCTCTCTCTCTCTCTCTCTCTCTCTCTCTCTCTCTCTCTCTCTCTCTCTCTCTCTCTCTCTCTCTCTCTGAGTACATTATTAATGTCTCCTATTTCTAGTTTAAAATGGTCCCATTTTCTGATTTGTTTCTCCCGTCGCAACCAATACTCCACGGCTGGTATATAAAAGACCGTGGTAGGTGCTGTCATATCTATGCATATAAAAAGATTTCTTGCTGCTAATGGACAAAAAAGCTGGTTTCCTTTGAGGACTACGTGCGACAATTACCAAATAGTTGACACCCAATAGCCGATGATTAATAACTCAATGTGCTCTAGTGGTGTCGTTAAACAAATAAAACTTTCAACTTTAAACAATGGCCTTGGTGTATGTCACACAAATATTTGTTTTTTCTTTTCACTAATCCTTCCATGTAACTTGCACATCTACAGCATTGTTTATTGTGTCTGGCAGCTGGAATTCTTCGTCTATCGTCAACATGCCAAAACTGTCAATTATTGAATTTTGAATGATTCCCACAACAGTCCGTGAATCAAATTATTGTCAAGCATTAATAAATTATAATAACCTTACAGAATTCCCCAGTGGTTGATTAGCCAATGCTTGTGAATAATTCAGAGCTTTCCAACTTGTAATATCCCCTCCGGAAGAGTAACCAATGTTGATCTGACATGGAAATTAGGACAGAACGTTGGTACTGCCTCGACCGTCTTGCGTCCATCGTGATTACCGAATGCATCATTAAGTTATCTGTGCTGTAATAACGAACTGTAAACACACGAAGGGCACCGTGTATCCTAAACATTCTTTATAAATACCAAACGCCCCGTGTATGTTAAATCACTGTGCAAGTATTGTACTTAAAGCGTTAGTGTTGTCTTTCATTTACCTCATCGATGAAGCGCTCTCCTGGCTTTCTTGTACAGAGATACAATTGTATACATTTAACAATTTTGTTTTGTCATTGTCATTGCGGTGTTTTTTTGTTTGTTGTTGTTTTATGTTGTGATGCACATTATTTCATGTTTTTGTGTGATATTCTTTTTGTGTGTTTTTTGTGTGTTATTTGTTTAGTATGATGAAAGGGGATGTAGCTAAGTAGTAGAAAGCTCGCCCGAGGTGTGGTATGTCGTAGGATCGATTCCCCGTTGATGGACCCTGGGTTTTTTTTACTCGCCTCAACCCATTCCTCCCGAATGGTATACCAAATACCGTAATTAAAGCTTTACTATCTGTGAGTAAATGCATAAAGCAACCTCGTAATCACTATATATTCGACAGGAGTGGCCTACATCACCGTCTCTCTTATTTCGTATGTTAGTAATACCAAATAACTGTGGGGTGTTTGGGGTTTTTGTAGTTATATAGTAGTCTTTTCTAAACTCTTTCGGGATTTAAAGTATGTATATGCAGAATAGTAAACCTAGCTCCACACACGGTACACACCACATCCTTTGATGGGTTAGCCCGAGTACTCTGACCGTTAGCTCGAGTTTCCTACGGGGTTAATCTGTTATATGTGATATAACAGAATAACGCTAGAGGACAATCGAGCTACCTGACCGTAAGAGAGCTAGATGGAATGAATGAATGAATGTTTAACGACACCTCAGCACAAAATTACACATCGGCTATTGGTTGTCACAAATGGTAACTATATGAAAATAAGAGAGCTAGATGGACGTTTGGACAGTTGTAACACGAGATAGCATTATAACTGTCCACATGTCCGTCTTGCTCTGTTACGGTCAGAGCACTCGGGCTATTAATGGGTCAGAGTGATAAACTGGGTCAATGATTGTTTCTTTCTTTTATTTAACGACGCCACTAAAGCACATTGATTTTTTATCTTATCATCGGCTATTGGACGTCAAACATATGGTCATTCTGACACTGTTTTTTAGAGGAAACCCGCTGTCGTCACATAGGCTACTCTTTTTACGACAGGCAGCAAGGGATCTTTTATTTGCACTTCCCGTAGGCAGGATAGCACAAACCATGGCCTTTATTGAACCAGTTATGGATCACTGGTCGGTGTAAGTGGTTTACACCTACTCATTGAGCCTTGCGGAGCACTCACTCAGGGTTTGGAGTCGGTATCTGGATTAAAAATCCCATGCCTCGACTGGGATCCGAACCCAGTACCTACCAGCCTGTAGACCGATGGCTAACCATGACGCCACCGAGGCCGGTGGGTCAGTGATTGAGGCGGGGAAATCCCAAGGTGTATATTGAGGAGAATCGATCTTATGACACGTCACATCTTAGACAGAGAAACTCGATCAGAGTTAAATTACACCCACGAAACCAATTCTCCAAACCACCAACAGGCACAACTAACTTGTAGGCCTATTGTAATTGTAACAATAACTGCTGACACACAGCGCCTCAACTATCATCCGCAGTCTGTTTCAAACTGGAAACCATACCAATCCAATTAGTACTGAACTGCACTTATTGCACTTTATTTATATGAATCCTACCGATGATTTTTAATTCTGCGTACAGCCAACGGTAGATGACTCAAAATATTTCTTGACGGCTGGGCGTCAGATGTTACTGGCTTCTCTCTGTGGGCTGTCTGTTCCGCGGACATGTGTAATTGCCGAGCAATGAAGTGGCATAATCAAATGAATAAGCGTTCACTTGTTACCGCCGACTGCTCCCAGGGGCATGTTTTGATTGCTATCAATAAGCATAAATCTTCGTTCTTTTATTCCCCATTGATCACGATTTACATAGCTGTTTGCGTGTATGATTATTTGAATACATCGGCACGACGCGACGAAACACGATGGTGACAGCCTTGCTGAATTATCTGAAGCTCAAACGGCATATTGAAACATATTGTTTTATTTACAAAATACCAACTTCAACATGGCTTGTAACAGGAGGTAGCTTGGTGGTAGTGCGCTCGACTGAGGTGTGATGGGTCGTAGGATCGATCACTCTAGAATGTGTCGGGTTTCTTCCCGTCCCAATCGGTCAGATGACTGGTATATTAGGGTCCTGTCTATTGGAAAGTGTATATAAACTAGCCCTCGTTGTTAATATCGGTGGGAGTATCCTATAAGACGGTAGCGGGTTAGCCCCCCCCCCCCCCCCATCACCACCACTTCTCCCTCTCTCTCGCTCTCTTTCTCTCTCTCTCTCTCTCTCTCTCTCTCTCTCTCTCTCTCTCTCTCTCTCTCTCTCTCTCAAGACTATCTTGTAGATGTACTGATTTTTAAGTTCTACATAATAATATCACCCTGAACGTTATTATCTGTTGTAGGAGCGATTGCCCTGGAGCCTAGTTTCGACGTGCCCATGGTGAACGTGACGGTCAAGGCCGGAACTACGGCTATCCTGCCATGCTCCGTCAAGTTTCTCGGACAACACCAGGTAAAACCACGGCTCTCAGATATATAATACAACTATAATACGTTTCATATATATTTGCACGACAGAGCTGAAAGGGTGTACATATAAAACCCAGAGCATCAGCAAATTATGCATAATCCGTGCATAAATATTGTACATATTCTACATTCATTGTGGCAAAATCATGTTCTCCGACAGTTCCGTCATGTAGCGCGTTTTTTTAAAATGTATTATATTTTGTTATCGGCATCTACTGGTGAACAACTTCAGTGGAATCAATATATAAACACGTAGTGATCTCAAAATACGTTTTATAATATAGTAGAATCTATCATAAAGAGCAGCTTCTATAACACTCAGCTATCCATACCATGGAGTCCAGATCTGCCCTTTCTGCATTTACGAATATTCAAAGCTCTGTATCTGCCACAAACATCGCCCTTGTGGAGGTCCTGCTGTAGCAGTCAGGGCGTGTGGGATCATATAGCCTGTAATACTACATCAGGTGGAATAATGCACGGTATTCCCCTCTGAGGTGTCACCTAGCACTGACAAGACACCGCAGGGTATGAAGATTGACGGACTGCAAGGAGTCTGTAATTCCATTGTCTGGCTAGCCCATCACAGTTGCAGTTAAACAGTGGGAAACAGGCTTGCAGTGGATTAGTAAGTCGAACATGATTATTATTGGAACTCTGGTGGTCAAAGATGAAGTGCACTTATATGTAGGGCGTTTTTTCAAAGAGGAAGAAAGGTGGATGTGTTGTTTTGTCAGGTGAGGTGTCAGTTAAGGAAGACAACAGCTGGTGGCTACAACAATTATAAAACCAAGCCATGAGACAGAACGATATTAATATCTGATCATTTCATTACGATTTATATTTAGTCATTACATTTTAGTACTGTACAATTAAAAAAATAACTTTTCATACGTTTTGGTTTTATATTTGCTTTAAAATAGTGTAAAAGTGTGTAAATATAAAAGTGTGCCCCCCCCCCCCCCCCCCCCCTTTTGGCACCTTCCTATGCCACTGTTCTGGTTTAGTCAAAGTGTTTTAAAAATCTAAGTATACTATAAGTTGTAGAAGCATCACGAGGGGTTTATGGATTTGTATACCCTCTGTATGCTCTTGTACCCCGAGCCGAGGCGTACAAGAGCATACAGACGGCATAGAAATCCATAAACACCCTAGTGATGCTTCTATAACGAATTTATCTTGCCGACATGTTTAATTACAATATTTTCTTCAAACACATCCAGGTGCATTAATAATGTTACAATAAATAAAAAAATTCAATAGCAACACCATGTACCCAGTTTAGTGTTATTGTAAGGAGATGTAAAGTGACGTCATTGGAATATTAACGTCATTCAAATTAAAAATTAGCTGTATTATTACAATGCTTCGCCACATTAAAATGCTCGCTTTTCATCAATTTCATTTTCCAATCGGTTGGCAAATCGTTTGACAGCCATGTTTTATTTACGTTGGTAACAGACGAATTTTTGTATGGCGTTGTCACGGGGATTCTATAATACCCGTAACTGAATAAAACACGATTGTCCAAATCTCTCCTAACTGTATATCTATTAGATCTCTCTGTAACAGGCAGTTATACCCGCTGTGGCTCGTCTCTAGGTATGATCAGAGATAAGATCTTATATAAAGTATATATTATTATAGCACGTTTAGTTCACTAGAAAACACAACAAAAACACAACACACTTTGGAATCTGTATTAACCTACGCTGACAAAGGTACTGCCGCAGTAGTTAATTAATAACAACAATAATAACAACCCAGAACTGATCACTTAATTAGTTAATCTCTAGGTGTCTAGTTTACACAATATGCTAATCACTTCACCGTGACACAACACCCACACGTGTAATATTTGAGAAACGCTAACACACACACGTGCGATAATGGAGAAACGCTTCCAGGGGAACTTAATTAATAAAGGAATTACAACACTATTCCTAACTGGTTAATTTTTGATTAACCCTAACTACTCATTCAATAACGTGTGTTAATTGAGAAACGCTAACACACACACGTGTGATAATGGAGAAACGCTTCCAGGAGAACTTAATTAATAAAGGAATTTCAACTCTATTCCTAAATGGTTAATTTTTAATTAACCCTAACTACTCATTCAATAACCTTGTAACACTGAATTAATACTGGTACCTATCACAATAAAGACAATAACCTACAGTTTACCTAGGTCCTCTAGGATGACTGGCTAAGCTTTATATATATATATATCAGAACGGTGAGCCTACAGAATACTGCGTCAGATGACCGGCAGCACCGTCTAAATAATATTGGTATAATATAGTATTAAAATATTTAAAGTCACATCAATCGCATCAAGGTTATACACAGAGCAGAAAATATATATTTACCAAAGTCCCGTCTGAACTAATATAGATCGTTCAGTGGACGGACAGCGATCCCCTGGATCCTTCCAAAATGTTTCTCCTCGATATCTCTAAAACCCTAGCTATTTATTCAAAACTCTCAGAGACAGCGAATATCGCCTGGGGGTACAAGGCGGTACCTCACGTATCATGTGGATTTTCCACAGACACCATGCCGGCATATTTTTCTCTGATCGTCAGACTGGCTGTCGCCATAGTCGCCAAATCACGGTTGTAAAAACCGCACTCGCGGAGGTATTACGTAACTACTGGCCACATGGCTCCGCATCTGGGCTGGGTGTGTATTAGAAGTACAGCTCGATGACCGTCGCGCAAAGGTATCACATAACAAGTTGCCCACCTGGGCTAAGTGCATTTGGAACTGCACACGGCCTTCTAAAACAATTAATATCGCCACAGGCGAAAAGAAATTAAGAGCATGTACCGTCACAGGCGCATTAATACAATAACAACAGTCCGATGTTACAAATGGGGTATAAGAGATTAGACTCCTCCCACGTGGGGTGTAAGGATTTTTTTTCAAGGCTAAATAACCAATGAGATTCGAGTATTTTACATGAAGGCGAGATCATTTCTTTTTATTCAAGTATAACTGTCATATTAAGCATTTCCCTGTAACGTAACCAAGTACGCAATGTGTCATTACGCTTTAAAAGGCTGGATTATAGGTTGTAGAAAAGTATGTTTAATTAAAACAGAACTCAGTTTAAGAAAATATAATGTCGTATAATTGCATTGCTTTACAAACATTTACCCAACTGGTAGCACCTTCAAGAGTATTACAATTCCATCTCGTTATACAATTAAAAACAATAAAACAATATACGTACTACCGTATTATACAGTTAGCATCTAGCTATGTCAACTTTCTAGTGCCTAGCTTTAAAAAGCGTATTCAAAACCATCAATGGTAAGATATAACAGAAAACCTGTCAGCGTTGTTTTACCAGGTCAGCGATATTTATGCATTATAACATTAAGCTAGGGCCGAGTCCCATTATTGTTCAGGAATGGAGTTACGAGGATATTCCCCTACTAAAAATACACCATTAAATAATAACTTTATGCCAATATATGTTAGTATGGAGTTTAACACTAGTGATTTTGGTGGGTTAATTAAGTAGGGTTTCATCTCTCCATTACTGAAAAATAATGGAGTGTTCAGACAATGCTGTGACGTCACAGGTGTATTTTAACTAGTATTAATGTACCGAGTACTGTTTTCTTGAAACACATGCAGAATGCCACCAACATTAACTTTTGTGGGCGGAACTCTAGTAGTTAAGAACGCATACAGTTATATGGAAATGAGCAACTTCAATTCCCAATTTTTTCAATTAATTTTAAGGGCGATACGTTATAGTATTTAAATCTATGGTCTATATGTTGACTGAAAGGTTATATGAAGCAATTTTAGCCACATATGCTACCATTGTCGTCTGCTGGGATGAACTGCTCTACAGAACACTAAAAGAACGCTGAAAGGTGCACTAGGCAGTTGGACCTTTGGATAAAATTGTCCATCTGGCCAATTGTTGTACAAATTGAATAAACTGCGCGCCGGAATACAATATGACGACTCCAGAGAACAACTGGCTGACAGATTCCGCGGCTTAATGGTCTTAAATTATTGCGAACCCCTCGAACCGTGCTGCTCCTCCGCCATGTTTTATGTCTCCGTGGGTCGCCCGTGTCAGAAAAGAGAAATGTGATATTTCCGGGCTAATACCCGTGAAGGAACTAGTTTTTGTGGTTCCACGGCCAGATGTCAGAAAGCATGAAGCCAAGAGACACTCAGCCGATTAGGTCTAAAGTCTATCTTCACCCACTCGTTCTACACTCTAGTATTAATTTGTTTTAGGTGTCAGAGGTTCAACGAATCTCAGATATTACAGACGAGGGTGATTTATTTTGAAGAAAAAAAGTTGTTTGATGGTTTGTAAACCATGATGATCATTGATCTGTTTTAAAAGTGAACATAATATCGATGCTGAAGACGAGTTTTATCTCTATTTAGAACGTTTAATGTTTGATTGCTAGTCGTGTCTTTTGTACTATTATTTATACTGTGTTAATGTTCTGCATTATCCATGGATATAATTAAATACATGCCTGTAGATCATCTCTAATATTTGACATGAAGACTATAAATTTTGAAGAGAATAATGCCTGTACTTGTTTATTGGCATTTGCACCCTTAACCTCTAAAGGTCCATATTACTGTGCGAACTGATGGCTTTTGTTACTGGGCAATATCTAAACATTTGCTATTGATGTTATAGCATAGAGCATTAGTTATTAAGCATTAAGTCATTGCTTACAACAGAAAATAGTACATCGGTTGATCAGGTCCACTGGGCCATTATACAGATTCTGTTATCTGTCTGCTTGGTTGTACCAGAAAAAAAGCAGGAAATCCATGATTACAAACTCTCTTATTTGCTATGCTAATTCGGTTGTGTATTATTAACATCGATTGATATCTTGCCATATATCTGCACCATCCAGCAATGTCCAAACAAACTTAATGTAAGACCCTAAGTAATTTGTTAAATATAAATTTAGTAATTTCATCTCTTCTGTTGTATTATTTGATTAATGTCGGATAACTATTCTGACTTTTGTTTCCAGGTTGTCTGGACTGACCAGTGGTCAACGTTACTGACCTTCGAGGATCGTCGGATAATTGATGACGAACGGCTAAGTGTGGAGCGCCCGTATACGAAGGATTGGAATCTACACATCAGGAAGGTCAAACACAAGGACGAGGGCATCTACAACTGTCAGGTCAACACGAGTCCTGTGAAGATTAAAACAGTTAACCTTAAGGTCCAAGGTATGATACAGGTCAAGCCACCATGACTAAACACCAGCATAACAATAAGACGGAAATGGCATTGGCAATAGCAAATAATTGTTTTCTGTCTAATACAATAAATTTGTTTGTATTTCAGAGAAAAATCCCCACTAAAACAACGCAAAAAAACAACGCAAAAAAACAAAACAAAACAAAAACACAAAACATAATAACAAACACACAAAAAAAGCAAGCAAAAATATAGTGTCTAGGGAATAAGATATAAGTATGCACAGCCGTTACAATATCACTCTAAACATTAAAAGGCATGCATTCGACATATACTAGGCCATTAAAATGTAATTCATGTTATATCGTTTCAGTTCGGTGAGGTACATTTACACACACACACACACACACACACACACACACACACACACACACACACAGAGAGAGAGAGGGAGGGAGGGAGAGAGAGAGAGAGAGAGAGAGAGAGAGAGAGAGAGAGAGAGAGAGGGGGGGGGGGGGGGAGAGACATACATTAACATTAGTTTCTTTGTTCAAAATATTTGGAACATATGACTGAATGTTATGAAGTAACATCTCTTCTTAATGTTAATTTTCAACTTGACACTCAATAGCCGACATATTTGTCGTACTAGGGTGTCATGAAACATTCAGTCATTTATGTGTTTCAACTACTGGTATTTTCTTTACAATTATATAACAATAACTCTTGTATATGTTGGTTCTAGCTTGAATGGAACATGTGAGGGACGATGTCGCTATCGTATTCCATATAATTATACCTCCTGAAGACTGCAAAGAATAAAAGTTAAGACTACTGAAAATATATTGTCTTCTTCCTGAAGAGACCATAATAACCTCCAACTATCTTCTGTACTCTGTTGCTATCTTCATCCAGTAAAGACCAACATTATCTCCCTCTACCATCTGTACAGTGTTGTTGTCTTCTTGCAGTACCGGCTAAGATAGTTCCTGGTTTGTCGTCTGGCGAGGTGCTGGCGCGTGAATATGACACCGTGACGCTCGTCTGCAACGTCACGGGGATCCCGATTCCCACGGTCACGTGGTACAGACGGACGGGCGACGGCTCTGAGCCGGAGAAAGAGAGTGAGTTCTGCCATGGCACTACTAGTAAGATTTCGTTTTTGGTTTGCATGATTATTGCACAAATCCAGTTACAGTGAAGATGCTCTTCACAAATGACCGCTCCCGGTTTTATTGACAACCCCAAAGTTTCAAATGACGTTAACCAGTATAAATCAAATGATAATATGAGCTATGGCATACATACCTTTTTATGTTATCTTCCAACTTTAGTGTAAGAGTTGCAAGGGTTTCCTTTTGAATGCATATAATATTTAAAAACACAAATTGTCAGTTGGCAGGATTCGAACCCACTGCACCGATTCGCATGGCATATGACAGCCCGCAACTTTACCAATTCGGCCAATTAAGTCTTCCACAAAATTGGAAGTTCAATTAACCGTAGATATGAAAACTTGCTGGGGAAATACTTGGTTCGAAACTAATGCATCAGTTTGTATGAAAGAAAGAAAGAAAGAAATGTTTTATTTAACGACGCACTCAACACATTATTTTACGGTTATATGGCGTCAGACATATGGTTAAGGACCACACAGATTTTGAGAGGAAACCCGCTGTCGCCACTACATGGGCTACTCTTCCGATTAGCAGCAAGGGATCTTTTATTTGCGCTTCCCACAGGCAGAATAGCACAAACCATGGCCTTTGTTGAACCAGATATGGACCACTGGTCGGTGCAAGTGGTTTACACCTACCCATTGAGCCTCGCGGAGCACTCACTCAGGGTTTGGAGTCGGTATCTGGATTAAAAATCCCATGCCTCGATTGGGATCCGAACCCAGTACCTACCAGCCTGTAGACCGATGGCCTACCACGACGCCACCGACAGTTTGTATGAATATACAGCAATTTTTAAATTGCAATGTGGCAAATGATGGACTATAAATAATGTTTAAAAAGTATGTGCTTTTGTTTGGATGAGTGAGTTGTTCTATTTATTGTTCTGTATCGCCCCCAGATCAGAATAGGTAAAGGTATGTTCTTCTGTTTGGATCAGAGGGTTGTCGTTGTTTTTATTGTTTTGTGTTGTCTCCATAACAGAATATTAAAAGTATGTGAACATTGCAATGTCTGGGTGGGTTGATTTAATTATAACTTCGTGTTACATATTAGATGATATATAATGTTCATATGAGCTGAATGTTTACCCCAAAACAGATTGACACAAGCAAAAGGTATTCATATTTTGTACACTGGGATATTTTAAATGTTGCACGCACATATAGTTGTACTGGTCACTTTTTAAAAACTATTAGTTCTACATTTTACAATACCAGGATTGTCTTGAATTTTTTCAAATTTAAAGCCGTTGGTATATTTTATTACCAATAATCGTTAAGGTGATTTATATATACAAATTAAATTATTTTGCATCTACATTTTAAGATGTTCTTATTTTCATAAAACACAACGTGCACGTTGGTAGGAATGTGTTAATAATTGCATGCTGCATCGTGTTAATAAGCACACAATATTTTAATTCAAATACTTGTAAAACATGGGACTTATTTGGGTCTGTGCCACTGAGATAAAATTAAAGTTTGTTTTGTTTAATGACACCACTAGAGCACATTGATTTATTAATCATCGCCTGTTAGATGTCAAACATTTAGTAATTTCGACATATAGTTTTAGAGAGGAAACTCGCTACATTTTTCCAGTAGTAGCAAGGGATATTTTATATTCACCATGCTAATGATAGTACATACCACGGCCTTTAATATACCAGTCGTGGTGCACTGACTGGAACGAGAAATAGCCCAATGATCCCATTGACGGGGATCGATCCTAGATCCTAGATCGACCGCGCATCAAGCGAGCGCTTTACCACTAGGCTACGTCCCGCCCCCTGATATAAAGACACAATCACTATTTTGACCCATCAGCACAATTGCATGTATAAACAGATTACGTCTATAATAGTACAAAAGCTCATCGTAATAAGGTTTACAATCTGCACGAGTGCAAATATGCATTACCAATATTGATGAGATTCAACTTTCTTATTTCGTCATCAAGTCGGCAAATAGCCCACTTCTAGTAAATTGCATGTACGTCTATATACATTGTAATACATTTTATAGTGTATTAGGAAAATCGATCAGTCTTGGTATAAATATACACAGAAAGGAATGGAACGGATAATTCAAATTCCCATACTTATTCATTTCTATTTATTCCTGATTTACAGAATGCTTGGATTATTCTATTTTAACTAAATACCATTCAGCAATAGGTTATAGGTACAGTTTACACTGCACAGTTTATGAAACAGTTATGTCAGAACTGTTTGAAACTTCCCTTGAAGTTGTTCTGCCATATTTTTAGACTACAAATATGCATGCTTTTGTTTAGTTTAGATTTATTTCTCACAAATATCTTAAAGCATTATATTTTTTTAAACATAAATGTTTCCTCTTAAATACAAACAAACATTTGTGGGTTGTTTTATACTAAAAAGAATAATCTGCCGGAAATTTATGAAATATTATTAAAATAATTGTTCATGAAATCATAGCATATGTAAGTAAAATACTCATAAACGATCCAAGTACTTCACATAAAAAACCGCAGGTCTCGTTATTATTAATATGATTCTGCTAATACCTTTCTTTGTAAAACTTTGAAAATACATATATTGGTTAAGCATTTATTGTCAAATGATAAAGTGCATTGTATATCTCCTGTTCAAAATTTAGTATACTAGATATTATTTAACTTTTTTTTTTCTTCACAGAAATAGGAATGAGCGGCGAGGTGCTCATCATCCACAACGTCAGTCGATATTGTAGCGACGTCTACGAATGTGTAGCATTCAACGGGGTTCCGCCAGCTGTTAGCAGAAAAATCAAAGTATCAGTTGAATGTAAGAATGTTTGAGTATGTGTTGGATGTAAGAATGTTTAAGTATATGTTGAATGTAAGAATGTTTGAGTATATGTTGGATTTTGAATATGTGTTGGATGTAAGAATGTTTGAGTATATGTTGAATGTAAGAATGTTTGAGTATATGTTGCAAGTAAGAATGTTTGAGTATATGTTGGATGTAAGAATGTTTGAGTATGTGTTGAATGTAAGAATGTTTGAGTACATGTTGCAAGTAAGAATGTTTGAGTATATGTTGGATGTAAGAATGTTTGAGTATGTGTTGGATGTAAGAATGTTTGAGTACATGTTGGATGTAAGAATGTTTGAGTATATGTTGGATGTAAGAATGTTTGAATATGTGTTGGATGTAAGAATGTTTGAGTACATGTTGGATGTAAGAATGTTTGAGTATGTGTTGCAAGTAAGAATGTTTGAGTATATGTTGCAAGTAAGAATGTTTGAGTATATGTTGGATGTAAGAATGTTTGAGTATGTGTTGCAAGTAAGAATGTTTGAGTATATGTTGGATGTAAGAATGTTTGAGTATATGTTGGATGTAAGAATGTTTGAGTATGTGTTGGATGTAAGAATGTTTGAGTATATGTTGCAAGTAAGAATGTTTGAGTATATGTTGGATGTAAGAATGTTTGAGTATATGTTGGATGTAAGAATGTTTGAGTATATGTTGGATGTAAGAATGTTTGAGTATATGTTGCAAGTAAGAATGTTTGAGTATATGTTGGATGTAAGAATGTTTGAGTATATGTTGGATGTAAGAATGTTTGAGTATATGTTGAATGTAAGAATGTTTGAGTATATGTTGCAAGTAAGAATGTTTGAGTATATGTTGGATGTAAGAATGTTTGAGTATATGTTGAATGTAAGAATGTTTGAGTATATGTTGCAAGTAAGAATGTTTGAGTATATGTTGGATGTAAGAATGTTTGAGTATATGTTGAATGTAAGAATGTTTGAGTATATGTTGCAAGTAAGAATGTTTGAGTATATGTTGGATGTAAGAATGTTTGAGTATATGTTGGATGTAAGAATGTTTGAGTATATGTTGCAAGTAAGAATGTTTGAGTATATGTTGGATGTAAGAATGTTTGAGTATATGTTGGATGTAAGAATGTTTGAGTATATGTTGCAAGTAAGAATGTTTGAGTATATGTTGGATGTAAGAATGTTTGAGTATATGTTGGATGTAAGAATGTTTGAGTATATGTTGCAAGTAAGAATGTTTGAGTATATGTTGGATGTAAGAATGTTTGAGTATATGTTGGATGTAAGAATGTTTGAGTATATGTTGGATGTAAGAATGTTTGAGTATATGTTGCAAGTAAGAATGTTTGAGTATATGTTGGATATAAGAATGTTTGAGTATATGTTGGATGTAAGAATGTTTGAGTATCTGTTGGATGTAAGAATGTTTGAGTATATGTTGGATGTAAGAATGTTTGAGTATATGTTGAATGTAAGAATGTTTGAGTATATGTTGGATGTAAGAATGTTTGAGTATATGTTGGATGTAAGAATGTTTGAGTATATGTTGGATGTAAGAATGTTTGAGTATATGTTGCAAGTAAGAATGTTTGAGTATATGTTGGATGTAAGAATGTTTGAGTATATGTTGGATGTAAGAATGTTTGAGTATATGTTGGATGTAAGAATGTTTGAGTATATGTTGAATGTAAGAATGTTTGAGTATTAGTTGAATGTAGCAATGTTTGAGTAAGAGTATTAGTTGAATGTTAGAATGAGTATCGGTTGAAGGTAACAATGTTTGTGTATCAGTTGAATGTAAGCATGTTTGTGTATCGTTTGAATGTAAGCATGTTTGAGTATCGGTTGAATGTAAGCATGTTTGAGTATCAGTTGAATGTAAGAATGTTTGTGCATCAGTTGTGTGTTTGAATATCAGCTGAATATAAGACTGTTTATGTATCAGTTGAATTTAAGAGTGTTTGAGTATTAGTTGAGCATAAGAATGTTTGTCTATCAGTTGAATATAAGAATTTTGAGTGTCAGATTAATTAAATAATCTCGGAGTATCACTTGAATGTAAGAATGTCTGAGTATCAGTTGTATGTAAGAATGTCTGAGTTTCAGGTGGGTGTAAGAATATATGAGTATCATTTGAATGTAAGAATGTTTGAATACTAGTTGAATTTATGATGTATGAGTATCAGATGAATATTAGAATGTATGAGTATCAGATGAATGTAAGAATGTTTGAGTAATAATTGAATATAAGAATGAATCAGTATAGGTTGAATTTAAGAATGTTCAAGTATCATTTGAATACAAGAATGTTTGAATATCAGCCCGTACACCTAGGGTATCACATGCACTATCATGATTATGAATTAAAACTCCTCTGCTGCTGTTCAGTAGGAGTAGCCTATATGGGGGTAGAGAGTTTGCTGTGTTGCTCTCGACAAAGTGTCGAAAAATCAAACTGCTATAGTTTGGAGTATCATTAAACAAATAACCATTTACTGTTCTTTACTTATCTAGTACCATAGTAAAGCTTTGACATTTTCACAATTATTATATTCATTAAATTATATATTTTTAATGAGTTAATAAAAAGATCCACGTCTAATAATTACTTTTTATCCAGCCTGTCTTTATCAATTGTATCTAGGAACCTGATGTTTCCGTATGTAGACGTTAATGTACACGAACGTGAAGACGGAATTAGGTGTATAACGGACACAAGTTTCATTTTATTTCAGTCGTACCAGAGGTGCGTCTGCCGACTAAACGCATTGGGCAGGAAATTGGAAGGGAGACAATCCTGGAATGCATAATCAGCGCATACCCACACGAAATCAGTGTGTGGGAGCGGAACGGGGTGGAGATAGTGAACAGCTTAAAATACAGGGTAGAGATCTATTACGAAGGAGACCACACGATAACGCTGAGTCTGAGAATTCGCGATCTGGCAGAAATGGATTTTGGTCATTATACTTGTGTCGCCTCCAACATGCTGGGTCGTGATTCAGAGACGATGATACTTTACGGTAAGCTTCATATGTTGTTCTATTTAGTCTATAGTCACCGCAAGAGAAGGGTGGAGATCATTGGTAGAACGCTCGCCTAGGATGTGGTGGGTCGTAGAATCAACCTTTTTCCGTGGACTTGTGTATTTTTTAAAATGTATTTTTGTCCCAACCAGTGCACTACGCCAGGTACATCAACTGCCGTTGCTGTATGATCTGTCTGTGGAAAATATATATATATATATATATATATATACATATATATATATATATATATATATATATATATATATATATATATATATATATATATATATATATATATATATAAAGCCTGGTTTTTATCAAATCTGTAACGAACGGAGATCAACACAGACGTTTCATGATAGACCTGCAAAGTTGAACAGGTTTCAACTTCCCATTTCATCCATGTTTCCATAAAAAAAAAAAAAAAAAAAAAAAAAAAATGACCTCATCCCCTAAAACCAAATCCCACCAAATACACACACATGCACGCACGCACGCACACACACACACAAAAAACATCCACACAACAAAAGAAGAACAAACAACAACAATGCACAAACCCCCAGCAAATGAAAGAGAGAAAAAAGTTTATTTTGGTCTGTGTCTCTATGCGACTGTTCATGACGTGTTACAGGTTTTATATATATGAAAAAAAAATCATATTTAAAAGATACTTTGTTACTTTTGGGTGGAACTACACCTGTATTCCATCACAAAGTAACTGATGTTGTTGTATGCTGTATGTTTCTACTACACCTTCATTTCATCATAAAGTCACTTATCTTTCTGTATGTTTTATGTTTCTACAACATCTGTATTTCATCATAAAGTAAATGATATTTCTTTGTGCTGTATGTTTCTCCTACACCTGTATTTCATCATAAAGTAACTGATGTTTCTGTATGCTGTATGCTTCTACTACACTGCATTTAATCATAAAGTAACTGATATTTCTCTGCTGTATATTTATACTACATCTGTATTTAGTCATAATGTAACTGATATCTCTTTGTGCTGTATGTTTATACAGCACCTGCATTTTAATCATAAAGTAACTGATGTTTCAGACTACGCGGCCTACAAGCGAACACTACCACCACCGACAACAACGACAACACGCTATAACCACAACCGAAACCGGTTTTACCTGACGCAATACCCTCCGCAGTTCGTTAACGGACGGGAGGACGCGAGGAGGTTAGATTTTATTACACGCAGACCACCGCCCACACCTAGACCACGTGACAGATCTTACCCAGGTAAAGTATGATGGTTTTATCATACTGACTTTGTTTTAGCTTTTGTGAATTTGTGAATACAGTATGAATCTTCTTTAAAAGGACTGTCTTGAGTTTGTAGCCATTGTAAAATAGTTCCGTCTAACAGAATCTTTTAAGGACTAAAATTACATATTAAATACATTTTCTTGTTTACAATACGAATGTCTCTATATCCAATGTGTTTCCAGCCGTGTTTCATTTTACTTCGCAATATATATATTTCGAAATTATAGGGAGGTAAAAATCCGGTTTGGGCTACTAAAAATATAAGGACGGCAACAACACTTTGTTTATACAGTATCTTTTTAGCAAGTTCAAATTGGTTTATCTACACGATACATAGTCCAATTGACATTTTGTAAATGTCTTGGCGATATGCTTCTGTGAATTACTGGTGATTCGACAATAAAAGGACAGCCAATCGCCAAGACTTCAGGAGTAAGACATTAGGGTTTGTTTTAGGATTCTCAAAAATGATTTGTGAAGTTAGAAAACTTAGATAGTGCTAACGAGCTGAAAAACACTGGTAGAATAATATTTAGGTATTTTAAAGGGACATACCCTAGTTTCAACCCGTGAAAATTAACATTTAGTTAATCTACAAACCTGTAACACATTTGGATAAAGTTACAATTGAGTGAAACATGAGTCTTTGACTTTGAAATTGTGAAATACCCTCTAAAAATGGACTAAAACTCGACTCCATATCTGTTACTTCTCAGACGCACGTGCGTTTTTAAAAATATGAGAAATGCATTTTGTGATATTAAAAACACCAGGTGACTGAAAACACTTCGAATGTACGGAAATTAATAATCTAAACAATAAAAGCTAAGTAAAGTATGACCTGAGTTATCAAAAATGGTTATAATAGTAAAAAATATGCGTCAGTGTTTAAAAACTAAGGTATGTCCCTTTAATATTGACGTTTTCTTTCAGATTCTGGAATAAACCAGCTGGAGTCGAGAGACACAACCAACAACAGATCATCACATACAAACTCTGGTTACTGGTTACTAGCCAGTCTTCTCATGTTCCACGTACACGCCAGCTGGCTATTGTGATATGAGGACTGAAGTCGGCGTGAAGTGAGAAACTTGCTATGCAAATGAACTATAATATGCTGAGTGCATCCACTGCACTACCTTTCAGGGAGACACTGTGGAATACTACACATTCATTTTAAGTCTGGTTTATATTTTTATTTTATAGTTTGGAGCATGTGCGTAATAAAATGCGAAATATAGATGATGGTGGTGGTGATGATGATGATGATGATGATGATAATTATGATTATTATTATTATTATTATGGTGATGATGTTGATAATGGTAATGATAATTATGATGATGATGATGATGATGATGATTATGATGACGAAGACGATGAAGATGACGACTGATATATAAATGGAGAACTACACATTCCTTTTATTTTTGCCTAGATTTTTACCTCGTTTTAAGACGTGTGCCAAAGAAATTACAGAATATAAACGACAATGTTGAAGACAATGACGCAGATGTGACAACGACGACTGGTGAATATGAAACATCAATGTAGATCAATGGTTTGTCTCTGCAGATATATCTGAACCTCAGTATATGCTACATCCATTATTCCAAGTCTGGAGTGGGTTTTTTTTTTACCACTGAATATGTTACACAGCATAGTATAAAAAACCCCGCTATGCTGAACGCGGAACTGTAGAGAATAAAACTGACCTGGATGGACAAGTGAAATCTAAAAGACAGAACACAAATGGAGAAAATAATTACCCTGTTTCCGAAATGACCATCTTGTAATCACTGAAACTTCAGTATAACTGAATTATTATTGTTAAAACTTGCCACTATCTGTCACAAAGTAGCCTCGTGTATAATAATCAGCCAGAGGAGTTAAAACTTGCCACTATCTGTGACAAAGTAGCCTCGTGTATAATATTCAGCCAGAGGAGTTGAAACTGTGGCCTTTTTTGCATAAGAGTTAAACTGAAGTCATTTAATGCTTGGCGCACACCTATCGATTAACGCCGATTCGACTGTCGCGCCGGCAGTAGGCTGAAAACGTGCACCTGCACACACTAGCCGACGTGACATTCTAATCGGGGTAAAGCTGAGATTCCTTTGTCCGGTTGCGTTTGCGGCTTCGTTTACAACTCCGTTTGCGGTTGCGTTTACAATACGTTTTGAATGAACCCATTTGACGGCAAAGTATGCGTTTATACAGCCTTTTGGCAGAAAGTCATCATGGCGTCAACAATTACCGCACGGCGAAACGGATGGATCGCCCCACGGAGCGATTGAAATAAGCGCATGCGGTTTCGGATAACTAAACGCAAATGGACCGCACTGATGGAATCACTCTCACCTGGAACAAGCTGGCTTGATTAAACCGCACCGCACCGCAAACGGAGCCGCAAACGCAACCGGACAAAAGGAATCTCAGCTTTAGACTGAAGATTATACGCGAGTGTCGCGTCTTTACCCTGCATACACCTACCGATTAACGCCGACGCGACGGTCGAGTCGGCGTTAATCGGTAGGTGTGTGTCAAGCATAAGAATGTGCTGTCATCATGGCGAGTGCATGAGCCACGTCGCTATATGCTCAATTTTATTTTCATACCATGTCACCAATGTTTTATGTTTTAATTGTTCAGTTAGAACTGTCATACAATCACTCATTACTATATGTTTTCATTGTTTAATTAACCAACACATTGTCCTAATATAATGGACCGAATTTACGAAGCCTGTTTTGTTTGTTTTTTAACGCAGGTGTTTACGCATTGTAAATGTATATAGTTACACAAGTGTAAGACGTGGCTTTGAAAATTGGCGAACTATATTTGAATGTTGTTTAATTAGTCTACCTGTTTGTTTTAAATAGTCATTCTGAATTGCAGTTTTGGTATTTTTGTTCATTATGAGCATATGATAATATGAAATGTCCGAGTTTTTCAGAACCGTTTTTTTTTAATACATTTTTTTCCATATGTAATACCGCGAGAAGATCCTGTAGATGACTGGGGTGAAATGGTTATAACAATATTTACAGGACTGATTATATTAATGATACTAATTATAAAGCGTTTTGCGAACTATATAGTATATACTTAGCCAACAAAGTTTAGCAGTTTGGTAAATGTGCTTAAATAAAAGAAAACTCGTGATTACAAAATAAAATCAGACACTGGATTTAATGGAGGCATCATTTGTAAGTAACAGAAGATTTTCAATACAAAATGAAATGTGTGACTGTCACATCGTTAAATGGTGTTTGGGGATCCATACATGAAAATCTGAAAATTGTCAGTTACGTGTCTGAGCACTTTGGGCATTGCATGTTGACAGCGGTACAACGTCGGCTCAGGCTTCTGGTGAGACGGTGGATCTCTGGAATAGTGATAGAGATCCATTCGCGAGTTAAAGCATGTTTAATGTTGTGGATGTTGTGAATATGCGCGTGGTTCGCTCGTATCCTACGACCCAAGAATTCCCATATCTGCACAACAGGGAACAAGTCAGGCGATCATGCAAGCCAGTTTAGTGCCTCAATATTGTTCCTCTGAAGAAGTCAAGTCATTAGTATGGCTGCATGCTGGCGTGCAATGTTCTGTTGAAACAAAACGCCTGGATGCTGCTGTATGAACGGAATGACAACTTGTATTTTGATTCGTCACTGTACTGCTGAGCATTCAGATTCACATGGATGTTGAAAATGAGGTTGTTTTGTCAGATGTCATGAATTCCTGCTCACACCATGACACTACCATCAACACATCGGTCACGTTCAGTGCACGAGGGACGTTGTACCACTGTCAATGTCCAATGTGCTCAGACACGTTACTAACAATTTTCAGATTTTCGTGTATGGACCCCCAAACACATTTTAACGACGTGACAGTCACATATTTAATTTTTTATTGAAAATCTCCTGTTACTTATACTGACAAATGATGCCTCGGTTAAATCCAGTTTCTGATTTTATTTTGTACGTCACGAGTTTTCTTTTATTTAAGCACATTTACCAAATTGCTAAAGGTTTTTGATTAAGTATATTCCACTAAACATTATTATTACATTTATTATTTAGAATTAACATATCATATTGTTTCTTCTACTGTAAACGACATCTATAAACGACTATTTGTGTCACAAAACTGGACAAAGTATGGCCACCAAAAGACATTTTCCTTACATGTGTTCTGATTACTGTAAACGGGTAGGTAATACATGGTCAGTACAATCTGAAAATTTAATATGTGGTGACCAGTCAATGTGAAAATAATTATAGAGCCATTGAGTGCTAACAGGTGTAAGAGTATATGTGAAAATATGTACCCCACGATTTGAACGTGAAAAACAAAGATACCAACAGAAGAACTGCTAATACTAAATATATGTGCTAAAATATACGTGGCTCAACTTTATGTTGACAAACGGATTTTCAGAAATCGGATTTAAAAAAAAATGAAACGTAACTAAAATATCAAGTCGCAGGAATACGCGTCAGGGGACAAAACTATGTTCAAAATGGTGTCTCCTGTTGACTAAAATATTTGAGAATGCCTATAATTGCATGTGGTTACTATTGTTATGTCTATACTTCTTTCGAACAAATGGCGCTAGGTCTCATGATTCTACACTTTACGTCATTTAACGAATGAGAATGGGACGAGCAACCGACAATACTGATTAAAACAGGTATTCATAGCTGCTGCTAAAAAAACAAAAAAACAACCCAACAACAACCCAACAACAACCGCAAACGACAACTGACGTTATTGATACGCCAAGCAAATTCAAAGGAAAACATTTTTCACACCTAATTACGGTAATATTATGATTAATATTTATGTACATTATTAACTTGTATATTGGATCATCTTTCCTATTTCAGTGATGTTGAATAACTGCAATCATTCCATAGTTTGAGCCCAGTAATCTCAATGCAGCTTGTGTATATATTCTGCGTAGTAAACATGACAACTGTCTAAAAAAGACATCAATTTTGAATGTTTACCATATGAAGCGTTATTACGTTTTAAAAATAATTGTTGTACGTAAATTTAGATATCTTCATAACATACATTTAAGGTCTCACTACACAGTTCAATTCCGGGCGAGAGTTCATTTATCACGATCCATTATAGTTCGTAATTGTGACATACGTTGTCGTTCACATATTCACTTCTAGTAAATGGAGGAAAATAAAAACAATTTGTATTTTTCAATGGTAAGCCCTCTAGCTGCATTTTTTAAATATTATACATTGACATTTTGGGACATTGGTGTATAGCAGTTCCCGAACCACCTGTTCGGTCCTGTACTACAGCCAGATGCGGTTATATAAGCAAAAAACTGAGACGGAAGTGTTATTAATTTTGGGGTGAAAAAAATGCTTATATAATATATGTTCGCAATTATATATGTTGTTAGTGCAAACGAGAACCCGTTCTATTGGCAATCTTCATTTGAAGTTGGGTAATTTAACATGGATTTCAGTGGCAGATGTAGTGAGACCTAAGTTTAAAAGCAGTAAGAACACTTTAGTAGAGACGTGTTTCCATGACTTGTGCATAACATTCTATAGACGAAACTATAATCAAAGCCAACCTCTTAATTGTGTAGATATTTTAATGTCAAAACATTACGTGTATTTTACTCGTATCTTAAAGAGTGATATTCCATATGAAACTGTATTGTTATATTTAACTGTCTATTACAATAAAGATGTAAATACAATCTATGTGTGTTATTGTGCCTATACATATTATGTGTAGATCGTAATTTGTTGAGTAATATTCTATTTATACAGACATCGGCTTAATCTAGTCGTTCATGAGAGTGCTTTGCGTGAAGTAACCGTGCAATAAATGAATGAAGAAAATACCAATATCAACCAAAATAATAATGGAAACGAACAAAACGAGATGAAAACAAAACCATTACAGATGGGAAGAGCTAAACTAAAAATGGCAGAGTCGCACTGATCATTAGAAAGTGTCGAAGTGAGAGCTATCGGCTCCAAAATAACTTCAACCATTGCTGGAAAGAACCAAAAATGACTTCAGCCATTGCTGCAAAGAAACAAAATCACTTCAGCTATTGCTGGAAAGAACCAAAATCACTTCAACCATTGCTGGAAAGAACCAAAATCACTTCAACTATTGCTGAAAGGAACCAAAATGAGAGCAAAGGATAAAGTTTGTTTGTTTAACAACCCCACTAGAGCACATTGATTTATTAATCATCGGCTTATGGGTGTCAAACGTTTTGTAATTCTGACATATTGTCTTAGAGGAAACCCGTTAATCTCCCCTACACTTCCCACTGACAGGGCAGCATATACCACAGCTTTTGATACCCAAGTCGAAGGGCACTGGTTGGGATGGGAAAACCCATTCAGAGAATGGGTGCACCGAGGTGATTCGACCCAAGCATCTTTCGCGCGCACTAATTAGACTGATCTCGCACTTGAGAGAAAAGAAGACACAATCAGAAAAAGAAAAGAAAATAACACCTTAAAAATGCTCAACTACGACTTGATCATATAAGAAAATGTTTTGTTTCACAAAGCCATTATTCTCAATAAAATGTATGTAACACACACACACACACACACATACACACGCGCGCACACACGCGCGCGCGCGCGTGCGCACACATACACACACACACACACACACACAGAAACACACACACACACACATATATATATATATATATATATATATATATATATATATATACACACACATACGCACGTACACACGCATATACACACGTGCTTTTGGAAGCCATAATAATGTTTCTATACATTTGAACGTGAGGGAGGGAGGGAGGTGGAGATAGAGACAGAGAGAGACAGAGAGAGGGAGAGAGAAACCGAGACATCGACCGAGACAGACAGACAGACAGACAGACAAAGAGACAGACAGAAAGGCAGAGAGAACGTGAGATCGATATGGAGGGGTGGTGCGTGTGCACTACAATTAAAAAGTCCAGTATAGTCCAATCCAGTCCGGTCTAACCCGACAAACCTGTAACTCGTTTAGCTCCTGGAATCAATATCAGACACTGTGAAGGAAGACAAAACCTAGTAAAAAACTAACACTTATAGACATAATTACAAAAGTGAACCACTTGGGGAAAAAACATCTTCGACAAGCTGACACACATTTGTTTTATTAAGTTAATATATCGATGATCACGGCTTCATGGACGAGACGGACTTGGCGAATGTGATCGATGGCGTTTAACCCCTTGGTGCATTCAAACACGGGATGACATGTTTCCGTTCGTGTCCTCCAGTCGGAAGCTAACGCTGGGACTTGAAATATGGGGTGCGCGGACTTGCCACTGACACCAGGTCTGGGTAATCTATGAATACTGTTTACTCTTCTCCCCAAGTGATGTAGAATTTTGCAGACCATTTGTTTGACTCCGCTTCACTTCGATGACGTGTGTGTCCGTTATAACGAGGCGGGTCATAGAAGTCAGTGTAATTGCCCTTCTTAGACGTTCTTTCTGGAGTGGTGTTTGCGAAATGTAGATTACAGGACTTAAAAAACATACAGGGTAATATTAATAGTGTATGACCAGGTTTTACCAATATTATCGCAACTTATATTAATTGTACACACTTTTAGTTGGTTAGGGAAAGGTCATTACGGAAAAACCATTAGTTCGGTTGTTTACATGCTAAAGACAATGATTTACCAGACTTGTCTAACTCTATGCAAATGATTGCTATAGCATGCGTGTGTTTTGATCTGAAACATTCATAGTTCACTCTCAGGCGGGTGGTTACAAGACTATGGAAGATGCCAGAAACTGAGTGGGTTGCAGTTATTAATTCGTCCTTCAACTTTGGGGGGGGGGGGGGGGCGGGGGCAATATAGTTTGCCCTCCTCCCAATTCTCGGTATTCCCTGTAACGTCAA
The DNA here is from genome assembly GCF_016097555.1 of Gigantopelta aegis. Lineage (NCBI taxonomy): Eukaryota > Metazoa > Mollusca > Gastropoda > Neomphalida > Peltospiridae > Gigantopelta > Gigantopelta aegis. The sequence continues at coordinate 81,522,352 of NC_054702.1, read as the reverse complement.
ACTGCGGACATTTCAAATTTAAAAAAAAGCAAAATAAACGCATTTCAGTTTCTAAAATCTTTGACACAACATGAAAATACATTCAAAACATAGAAATGTATTTTTAATTGAATTAAGTAAAATGTGTAACTTTTAACTGAAGCATTATATATGAAATTCTGTTAGAGTTTGGGTTTGTTTCCATAAGTATGTAAAGGAAAACAATACTGAATTGAAAATAAATGTAATATTAGCTAAAAAGGCTTTTAAAAACAAACAGTGGTGACGCCCTTACTACCAATTTGTTTTAATGATTCAACAAGCCTTATATTATAATGTATTAGTACATGTGAACACTCCTCTTCCCCATGTACATCATTAGTATATCATTTGCACGTGCTGTTTTAACCCCCCCCCCACACACACACACATACACACACACACCACCACCACCACCACAGGCGTGTGTACTTTGGGGGCATAAACCGCGAACGCCCAGACAAATTTAGGAGTTCTGTCATCACTTCATGGAGCGTGTAATGTTTGTACATACCTCCTAAATGCATTGTATTATGAACATTTATCCTATAACTTACCCATAATATCCATGTCATAAACTCATTTGATATTTACCATTATTAACACGGTTAATAATAATTATTGACAGCAAAACATTATAATATTTTGCTGTCAATGAGTCATTTGTTTACAGTCAACAAGACTTGTATACCTGAGCGTAACGTTTTGATAAGATTTGGTTAAAATGCGTGGCGTCATATTACCGGTGAGGCGACTTCAGAAGTTTAATTTACTAAATATCGAATTAGAATATTATTTTAGAAGTGCTATATGATAAATAAAATTCGCTCATCCTGTTTTTTAATATGTAAAATATCAACCACGACAAATAGCGATTAAATTAGACTCGTGACGAATCCTTTATATTATGTACCGGGGTAGATTAAGATCTATCATATAAAATCACGCTTACTGGATGATACATTATAAAAAGTGTTCTGACATTTGTGAACGATTATTACATTTGTCACTCATTCATCATTTGCTGTCTTAAAATATTTTATATTTATTATAAGAATAAACAACACACATCCAGCGACCATTTTTATGACTGACTGACTTAATCGACAGATCGATCGATTGATTTATTCAAATTAAATTGTTCCATTAGCAGGGGATCTTTACATGCACTTTTCCACAGACAGGACAGAACATACCACGGCATTTGATATATTAGTCGTAGTGCACTGATTGGGACAGGAACTATATAAAAAACGCATGTATGTGAAAGGCCTTCCAGATTCAGCAATAAGAACGCACGCCGCACGCCGGATACTGTATTCGTGTGAGAGCGACTTTTCTGTCATAATAAAGAAGAAACCTGTAGCCGTTACATACACACAGGCTACTATTTTCAGTTACCAGGTAGGCTTCATGTTATTCACTTTTTTCACATACAAGAAAACATAAACCACGGGCTTTGATATACAGTTGCCAATAACTAGCTAACAAACATTTCCTCTGGCAAAGAGCGATAGAGATATATTTATTTCCTAGAAATAAAAATCTGTCCTTACAAACTAGATAATATTTGTATGGTGCATGTCATAATGATAGCATTAAAAGGTGTATACCACCATAGCAAATACCATAGACAACAAAAACAACATACGACTAATGCTAGTGTCAGACTACCAACTGCCAGCGGAAAGGTTGCCAACCTTCTGCTGTCACGACTTCTACAACTGTCTATTTGCTAGTTTGAGCGCTCTTACAAGTTGATTCTCGTCGTATAACCCATTAGTTGTTAATCTGAGCGCACCCATCGGGAGTCGGGAGTTGGGAAAATTACAAAGGAACCGTTGAGTTGGTCAACTTTCTGCTGACAGTTAGCAGTCTGATCCTAGCATTACGCAATGTTTCAACCAACAAATATACCATAACCAAAGACACTATATCGCCTAACTCTTAAAGTAAATCAGAAAATTGGGGAGATGGGGTGAGTGTCTGTGTGTATGTGTGTGTGTGGGGGGGGGGGGGGGGGGGGACCTGCTACCTTTAGGTATAACGGGAAGAGCATTTGTCTAACTTTGTTACGCAGAGAAACACAAATGTCGTCTTAATGTTATTAGAAACCCGCACTTGTTTCAAGCTTAATAGTAATTGGTACATTAACACTAATTCAAATTAAATTAGAGGAATGTACTGGCCAGATGAAACAATATTCTGTGATAAACCCTGTCAAATGTTTTACCAATAGCAGGCGTAGACTTGTTTAATACAGCATTTAAAGTTAGGTGCACTCGTGATTCGGTGAGTCCTGCCCTGAACAGAAGAGCCGGCCAAGGCCGGCACCTGTGCCCATGGGAGGCATGCTCTACACCAGCTTGTTCTAAATGTGCACGTAAAACCCTCTGATCTGACATGACTTGACCTGACTCGATGAGAACCTGTTCGGTACACTGCTACCAATATAATAATATGTAACCGTTTGCTGTAAACAATTATGGAGTAACTTATATTCTTGGAAACAACATGTGGAAGAATATATTTGTATGTGGAGGTAATCTATACGAAGACAGTATATAATTAACGCCGAGGTCGCTTAAATTACAGTATTCTTGGTAGTAAATTTTAAGGCAGAGATGAATTTTACTTATAGAATGCAGAAAATTGCATTTCAGGGCATCTAGTTTTCAAACCTTTACGGGGGAGCATACTCCCGAACCCCCTAAAAACTTTGCTTTACTCCCTCGATCTATTTAAGCCCCCTTGCCCCTCCCCAACCCAATGTCTACTTGCTTCTGCCGTGCCGGAATTAGCTTGTCTTGTGATCTCAGTCGTTTCCAAAGTATTGGTTAAATGTCAATGCTTTTTTCTCACGCTTTGCTTTAATACTATGTAAGGGAAATATTAGTGCTCACCTGTATTATGGTATAACAGAAAAATGGTAAATTCAAGAACTCCTGAGCTGGCGCACAATACTAGTATAAATGGAGTTACGTTGCTAAGTATAGATCACGTGGAAGCCATTATGACGTCATAATGCCAGGTATATTATACGAATCATAATTCATGTGATTCTTAAAAAAGTAACTGGGGGTATGTTGTTGTTGTTGTTATTTGTTTGTTTGTTTCTTCTTGTTTATCTTTGTTGACCGATCAAACTTACACCGTACAACCGACAATTGAGAACCCGTTCAGTAACAGAGAACTCTACATGCGACTGATGGTAGTGAGGCGGTTAACCAAAACGTTGTGCACTTTTAGTTAAAAACATGAAACTTGGCACATTCTATACCTTGATCCATTACAAACATTTTCAGACACGGACCCAAGTCAGGAGAGCACCTGGTGCCCAGGGAGGATCTACAAATGTCCACGCCCCCTTTGATATACCAGTAGTCGTGCACTGGCTGGAACGAGAAATAGCCCAATGGGCCCACCGACGGTGATCGATCACAGACCGACCGCGCACCAGGCGAGCACTTTACCACTGGGTTACGTCCCGCCGCCATACACATTTAAGACATCTTTGACGTGATTTAATAAATAATTCCATTTGTACATCTCGTGTAGTTCAGAGACACATTATAGTTATGTAAGAAAGGTAGTCTCTTGTCGCTGATTTGGGCATATAAGGTGAGACTGAAACAAGGTACAGACGGTGTTGAAACAAAGTTTGTTTTGTTTAACGACGCCACTCGAACACATTGATTTATTTATCAACGGCTATTGGAAATCAAACATTTGGTAATTTTGACATTGTCCTAGAGAGGAAACCTGTTGCATTTTAACATTAGTAGCAAGGGATCTTTTATATTCACCGTCCTACAGACAGGAGGGCACATACCACATACCTGTGATATACCAGTCGTGGTGCACTGGCCCGAATACAGAGAGTGTGGTCTGGTGCGTGTAAGTGGCGAACTCGGAGAGATTTTGTCCAATGACTTGTACTTTGTAAATAAATCTATATAATCACAGTTTCCAGTTTGTATCAAGTCCTACAGTTACACATGCAACGTTCGCCAGGTCCGTAGGAACCGAGATGGGGTAGGTGCCTACTCTGATTTTTAAATAAATAAACGTACAAATCAGGCTTGTGCCCACCACCCATTCGACTTTACTCCCTCCATAAGAGATCGTGTCCCCTTCATTCCCGATTCCAGATATCGTTTCAATGGTCCTGTTAGCTACATAAATGACGTGAATGTAGGGGAGGGGGAAGGAGTTTGCCATAAGAGCATTACTAAATTGTAGGAGGTTGACATAAGCCTAACAAGTTACAAATCAATGTGGGAGTGTAAAACCCCTGATTTTGCGTTATCGGAGTACGAACACGGCGTAGCCAGGATTTTATATTGGCACCAAAACTGTCTACAAGTCGTTTTATGGGGCGACAGGCATATATCAATGATAGTAGGGGGAAAAAACAAGCGTGTTTGGGGAACATGGCCACAACCCTCCACCTCCAACCCCACCCCCGCCCCCCGTCAAAGCCAATATGAAGTCAACTTGATGGAGAAAAAAATATATAATAATAAAAAAATCAGGTTATTGTAGGTTAGAGTTCCATGCTGTTCAGTTTACCTTGCTGTTGGGATAATTCAGGTGTGTTGTTATTTAAAGTAATTTATAAGTAAATAATGAAATTCCCGCTCTAATGCAACACAAATACTAAGGTTGACGCTAAATACCTTTACATTGATAATTTTCGAGTTCGCCAGTATCAAATATTTCGCTTATTCACCACTAATACACACACTACAGGAAGAAACCCATCAGCACCTATACATATTTAACTGGAACATTATTTTGCAAAGGGTGCTGTCGGGTTTCTTCATGTAGTGTGTGTATTAGTGGTTACTATGTAAAATATGTGTTATCGGCGAACTTGCAAACTATTAATGCAAAAGTATTTAGTGTCAAACTTAGAATATGTGTTGTATTAGAGCGAGAATCTTTATCTACCGTGTAGTAGTCAGCCATTCCATGTTTTCGCTATAGTAACTGAGAGAACGATCATAACGGTACAAATGTCCGTCTAGTACTCGAACGGCAGAGTACTCGGGGTAACATATAACCCTCCTCTGGATTTTCTTTTGTAATGCCCCTAGGTATTTTTGTCTCTTTGTTCTTTCTCGGCATTTTTTTTACTGTTTACCCACAAAATCGCGATGAAAAAGTAAAATGTCACTTTCCTACTTTCCTTAAGTTGTTTTGATTAGTTTTCTTTCCTTTTTCTGAACTTTACAATACTTCACATATTGTTTACGTTCTGCAACTGAAAATTAGATTATATTTTTCACTTGAATATTTTCTCTTCGTATATGTAGGCTAGCACTGCTTACATAAGATTACTTTTCTTACCACATTCAAAGGGATAATATTCATAAACGCAAGCAGTACATTTGATTATATTGTGTTACCTCCCTTGGATTAGGAATTTTTGTTTAATGGACGATGCCCCAAGAAAATTCTGTTGATTTATCGATTAAATGTAACACAAAAGTCTTCATAAGATATGCGTTTGCTTTGTTTAACGACACTATTAAATCACATTGAATTATTAATCAACGGCTATTGGAAGTTAAACGATTTTTTTTTTTAATTTGAATATATATTTTTGTTTGGGGTTTTGGGGCTGTTTTTTGTACAATTCTAACATATTCTGCTTTTTTCCATTTGAACTTTATTTCGTTGTTATATCCAATTAAGGTTTAAGCTTTTTTCCATTACTAGCCAGAATTTTTTTATATTCATTTTCCTGTAGACAGGACAGCACATACCACGACTTTTAATATACAGTACTGTCAGTCCGAGAGCTAAATGGACATTTAAACGATTATAATGGCACGCTGCCGTTAGAGGAAAAATGTAGCGGATTTTTTTTCTAAGACTAGATGTCAAAATTACCAAATTTTTGACATCCAATAGCCGATGATTAATAAATCAAAATGCTCTAGTGGTGTCTATAACGAAAAGGCGGGATTTGTGCCTACCACTCGACCAGCAGAGTGCTCGGGCTACAGTTGCTGGATGATACGATGAAGGCTTGTCAACCGGCCTCGATTTCATAGTCGTTGGCCATCTTTGATCTTTAAGTCTAGTATATGCTGGGTTGGTAGCCCAATACAGATTCCATCCCCAAGTGAGTTCTCACGGCTCACTAACCAGTAACCATTAACAACCAGAGGGTCGAACACTCGCTGCTTAAGCAAATTTTCTTTGTTTTTAATACATTTCCCATCCAATAACCGATGTATTTTTCGTGCTGGGGTATGGGCCCGGCGACAAAATGGGCCGTAACAAGGTGTCGTTAAACATTCATTACTTCAATACATTGTCCGGGTTAGCATGTCTCGCCATCCCTCCCCCTGCTAAAATTCCTGCAACATGTCCGGGCCAAAATATACTCGCCGGACCCGGACCCTGTTTTAAATTGTTGTTGTCTTGTTTATTGTGTGTTTCTAGTTGGGGTTTTTGCGGGGTGGGGTTGTGGGTTGTTTTATTGCATATTGTTAATTATTATTTACTGTTTGTTGCCAGGCCCGTGTGCTAGAAATTATGCAGTATGTGAGTGTATCTAGACTGTGGCGAGCGAAGTCTCTAAGGGTGGGTGGGTGGGGGGTGGGGGGGGGGGGGGGGGGGGTAAGGTTTGAATTATGCTCTAACGGGATTTGGTGGTGGAGTGGTAAAGCTAACACCGAAGCGTAAGCTACAACTAGAATGCTTTTTATTAGCATTGATCCTCGCATGTGGGTCTTTACAATCACATACTCGTATATAGTTTTCTTCACTACGTGCTACTATGTTCGCTTGTTCTTTACACAAACGGCCCGCAGAAACTACACAAACGGCCCGCAGAAACTACACAAACGGCCCGCAGAAAGACGAAAAACTCTCCTCCTCTGACATTTTGGTTCCCTCATTGTGTTTTCTCTTTGTAACGTTGCATTAATCATCGGCTATTAACGGAACACCTTTCCCGTTTGCTTTTCAGAGAAATCCCGTCGAGTCTTTTGAACTATTGTCTGGTTAACAGACAAAATAAAGCATATCATTATAATGTGTTTCGCAGAAGAAAACACCATAATTTAGTTGCGAGGAACGGCAGCATAAGCTTTACCGGTAATTTTAGTCTTTACTTCCGAGATATATTTAGATAGGTTGACTTCCAGTGTGGCAATCCCACTTGGCAATCAATGTGTTAGCCAGTGGTACAATACACGAATTTAACCAAGGTATTCCGTCTGAACTGCTGGAAACAGAAGGTGGTCTGGCTGTCTCTGGCTGTCTATCTATCTGTCTGCCTCCACCTCCTCCTCCTCTCTCTCTCTCTCTCTCTCTCTCTCTCTCTCTCTCTCTCTCTCTCTCTCTCTCTCTCTCTCTCTCTCTCTCTCTCTCTCTCCGATCCTCTCTCTCCGATCCTCCCTGCCTCTCTCTTCAATCTATCCCTATCATCTGTCTCTATCCCTCCCTCTCCCCGTCGGTGGGCCCATTGGGCTATTTCTCGTTCCAGCCAGTGCACCACGACTGGTATATCAAAGGTCGTGGTATATACTTCCCTGTCTGTGGGATGGTGCACATAAAAGGTCCCTTGCTGTTAATCGGAAAGAGTAGCCCATGAACTGGCGACAGCGGGTTTCCTCTCTCAATATCTGTGTGGTCCTTAACCATATGTCTGACGCCATATAACCGTAAATAAAATGTGTTGAGTGCGTCGTTAAATAAAACATGTCTTTATTTCTATTCCTCCCTCTTTTCTCTCTCCCTCTCTTCACCCCCTCTACCCCCCCCCCCCCCCCCCCCCCCCCCCCCCCCCACACACACACCACTAGACACTAGACACTATAAAGCAACAACAACAAAAAAAAAATCAGTCAACGAAGAGTTTATATCTTAATATATCTCATAATTGCTAAAGATGTGAGTTGGGGGTACGTTAATAATGAATCTTTCATCGGGGGGGTGGGGGGGGGGAGCATATTTTGGTCACAAGAGCATCAGAGTTGAAAGAGGCTGCTATACAACTTGCAGAAATCGCTTCACAATTTTAAAACATTAAATAGTAGTTTCTAATCAATTTTCAAACTGTAATAATAACTTTCAAAAAGGAAATATTGCCTGTCAATATGTTTCCTAATGTGTGTGATACAATGTAATTCAAATATTCTTAAAATGTTAGAAGAAAATATTTAGGTTGTCAAATCCAGTTTTATGCCACTTTAAATAAAAGAATGAGCTCAAACCCACTGGCCAGACAGCCATAGATATTCTAAGCAAGAAAACATAATTCATTAATAACTTTGATAATTAAAAAGGCATTATCAACGGAAAACAAATTACAATGGCTACAAAGTCTGGAATTTTCAATAATAGTAAAAACAAAGTCTCTGTCTCAACGTTTCGTTAATATACTATTAACATCATCAAAAGACCCAAGAGCCATTGCAACAAACGTATATGTCACTACAAACGAAAGAAAGAAATGTTTTATTTAACGACGCACTCAAGACATTTTATTTACGGTTATATGGCGCCAGACATATGGTTAAGGACCACACAGAGTTTGAGAGGAAACCCGCTGTCGCCACTACATGGGCTACTCTTTCCGATTAGCAGCAAGGGATCTTTTATTTGCGCTTCCCACAGGCAGGATAGCACAAACCATGGCATTTGTTGAACCAGTTATGGATCACTGGTCGGCGCAAGTGGTTTACACCTACCCATTGCGGAGCACTCAATCAGGGTTTGGAGTCATTATCTGAATTAAAAATCCCATGCCTCGACTGGGATCTGAACCCAGTACCTACCAGCCTGTAGACCGATGGTCTAACCACGACGCCACCGAGGCCGGTTCACTACAAACGAGAACCATCTCAACTTAAAGAGGTACATATTGATAATACGTGGTTAGTTAATATATCACGATACTTTCCCGCATCTATACAAAAGAAACCCTTCTGCCCCTGACCCTGCAAGAGACTGGATGTGGGATGGACGTTCTGAACCTTCACTGGATATAGACACGTTAATAGAGTTCATATATACAGACCAGAGAAACATAAATATTCACCCACTGTTTTGGGTTAGAAACATAGGTGTTCCTTATGTTCATAAGTGATTTGGCAATGCACGACAAACGCAGCATGCTCTCTTCTACCTCTCGCATAACTTTCCTTGGAATACTTCAGTACAAATGAGTCATTTTGTGATTTACTGGGTTGTGCGTTTTTGCAAAGACATCGGTGCATCTAGCATTTACTCAATGTAATGGTTCATAAAAGAGGACTGATGACATTCAGTCCTCATAGATTAGCATGCAGTCATTACAATACCACGTGTTGGGAGTTATGGGAGTGTGGTGGGTGGTTTAAACAATATTTATTTTTGTATGAAATGGACTGGCAAACAGGCAGTTGGCCTATATCAATGCATTGCCACAAATACATTTTACAACATACGGGTCAGGAAAGTTAACATTACATAATGTATAGATATTTACTGTCGTGTTCAGAAACTGTCAAACTTCACTTTGCTGTAAATATACCATCCATGTAATATTACAGATATCTAATTGACATCTCACACACCCCTATCAAGATATCTAAGTGACATCTCACACACCCCTATCAAGATATCTAAGTGACATTCCACACTCCCCTATCAAGTCTTTGGGTTTGTGGTCATCATTCACAAGTCAAGTCATCTGATATCAGCATTGTTTTGAGAGTTATTCACGAGTGAATACCATTTTAGTTGAATTTATTCCAATGTACTCTATCCAGTGCTAGTTTTGATTTAGTAAACTGGTCTGAGAGTGGCAGTCCTCTTTGTCGCAGTCAAAAGGATGTATTGTCCATTTAAGGATATCGTCGGAAATAGCTGTATTATAGACGAAGTACTAGATAGAGATTCGTGGAACCAACCACTGTTTTGCCAAATGCCCATTCGACTCTGCATTGTGCAGAGAAATACGTCTCGATCACGGATACTCGTTCCAGCCAGTGCATCAAGACTGGTATATAAAAGGCTCTCTTGTCTTTGGGATGGTGCATATAAAAATATCTCTTGCTACTAATGAAAAAATGTAGCGGGTTTCCTCTCTAAGACTATATGTCAAAACTGCCAAATGTTTGACATCCAACAACCGATGAGTAATAAATACATCAGTGTGCTTTAGAGGTGTCGTCAAACAAAACAAACTTTGATCAAGGATGGCGGTTGTGTCGTTCAGAGTTAGGGTCCACGCTCACATCCTTCACTACTGTAGGTATGTCTACATCATTTAATTGTTTAGGGTCCACGCTCACATCCTTCACTACTGTAGGTATGTCTACATCATTTAATTGTTTAGGGTCCACGCTCACATCCTTCACTACTGTAGGTATGTCTACATCATTTAATTGTTTAGGGTCCACGCTCACATCCTTCACTACTGTAGGTATGTCTACATCATTTTATTGTTTAGTAAATATAAAGTATACAGGTTGCTTTTGTGTTTATTTATTTGTTTGTTTTGTGTGCTTTGTTCTTCTGTTTTTGTTTTTGTGATTTGTTGTTGTTGAACTTCTCCTTCTTGATGTATTTTTTTTTTTTTTGTGTGTGTGTGTGTGTGTGTGGGGGGGGGGTGTTTTGTTTGTGTTTTTTTGTATTTTTGTGTGGGTTTTTTTTTGCGGGGGATGGGTTGTAGGTATAGGTGCTACATGATTAATAGAGTATGAACAAGAAACAAATGTCGATTATCATCAAGAGATCATAAAATACATACTATCTTACAGACAGATCATATACCATGGTCTTTGATATACTGGTACTAGTTAGATCTCAGATCTACAATACAAAAAGGGGAGATGTGCTCGAATTTGTTTATGTCTTTAACAAGTTAGGTCATAGGTTCTCCCTTTCAAGCAAGAGGAATAAACGAGAATAGCAGTACCTTCTTTGGGTTCCTGCGTGACATAGAAAAATATCTATGTTAACTAGTGCTATTCGCCAAAGGTGATCCTAGGTACAAAGATAATCTCTAATTGTGTTGCATTAAACATACAAAAATAACCACCCAAATTGGGAATCACACCAGTTGTTTTGCTTTGTCGGTTATTCTCTCTCCTTTTTATGTTCCTCGGCGGTTGTATTGTTTTGCAAACTTTTGTTTTTGAGATTTCCAAGCTATTTTCAGTTTATCTGCAACCAAATCTGTATATACGTCACAGTTCCAGGCAAACGCCACACAAAAGATGAAAGAAAGAAGACAAGATCTGGCAGACTTTCAACGTTTCAGGAACATTATTATCGGTTTGTCCGCGTGTAGAAGAACCGGCGTTTTTGCGGCTTGTGAAAACCCGATACAAATCTCTCTGAACGTATGGGGGGTTCTAAAACAATTTATATTAGCAAATAAACAGCGTGTAACTACAACATGTACAAAACAGATTTCAATCTGCGGTCATTTTTAAGTGGAGTGGAGCCTTCGGCATACACCGAATACTCTTGTGTTAGCACATTTAGGTCAATAGTGTAAGCATCTGCGTAAACAAAAACAACGAAAACTGGCGAATTCATCCTACATGAATTTTATAGGCTGCCGACATATTTACAAGAGTGCGTACCTGTGCAATTTAAAAGTGCAAATCTGACCCCGCCACACTTCCTACAGTTGGTTGGTACTGATAGGCTAAATTTGTCAAACATGACCTTATACAATCAAGGCCCAGGGACGTTCTCAGTGGTTTCCAGTTCCGAGTCGGAAATTCTGCATAGAACAGACGATTGTTTGGATCGGCGCTTAAAGTATTGAATATGCCACAAGCGTAAATCAACTTATATAAACTATGCGTTAATAGTCTATAGCTACGGATACATCAAAAGTTTATTTTGTTTAACGACACCACTAGAGCACATTAATTTATTAATCATCGGCTATTGGATGTCAAACATTTGGTATTTTTGACATATAGTCTTAGAGAGGAAACCCGCTACATTTTTCCATTAGTGGCAAGATATATTTTATATGCACCATTCCAGACAGGACAGCACATACCACGGCCTTTGATATACCAGTCGTGGTGCACTGGCTAGAACGAGAAATAACCCAATGGGCACGGATACATCAAGTTTACACTTAAAAACTCTTCGCTAACGGCAAAATATTGGATGAAGAAGAGAAATGGGCAGACGATATTGAAAAATTCTCTAGACGGCCGTAACTGTCAAAGATACATGTAGGTTAATAGCGAAAGCCCGCAATATCTCTCTCCGTCAATTTGCTTGTCTGTCTAGTACATGAACATGACAAATATAGACCTACAACTTTGCACCTTTCCCGCGATGATTTGTGGGCCGTCTGGTAACACTTGTTTTAGGCGTTAGTCATCAGTTTACACTCTAAACAATGCGCTACCTGAAACATTGCAAACGTGATTAAATTCATATAGCCTGTGGAGAGCTCGCTAACCGTTAAAATAAAATAAATAACAGAAAGGAATTTGAAAAGTATTAAACAACAGTATGTGCGTCAAAATTCACAATATTGATGATTGATGCATAAAGAACACACAATAGAGTACCTACTCGGTAATAGACACAAATTGTATTTCTAACTAGTAGGGTCACCTTTGGCATCTACCTGGAAATTACGAAAGAAACGTTGTTGGTATTAATCTTATTACTAATGCTAGGATCAGACTGTCAACTGTAACGACGAAGTTGGCCAACTCGACGGTTGAGTTATAATAATTTCCCAACTTCCGACTTCGACTGGTGCGCTCAGATTAACTAATGGATTGTATGACGAGAATCGAGTTGTAAGAGTGCTCAGTCAAGTAACTGGACAGTCGTGGAAGTCGTCACAGCACAAAGTTGCCCAACTTTCTGCTGACAGTTGGTAGTCTGACACTAGCATAATAATCAACCATTCGTTGCCGCTTTATTGACAAAGGAATAATTGATTTTAGGGCAGAATCCCTCTGAACAGAACACAAATAACAAATTGCAGGCCCGCACCTAGAAGTGGATTGTAGTGTTTCTGTTTGTGTGTGTGTGTGTGTGTGTGTGTGTGTGTGTGTGTGTGTGTGTGTGTGTGTGTGTGTGTAAGACTAGGTACGGCCTTGAAATACAAGTTTTCCAAAGATTAGTAGACCTATTATTACGTACTACAGACAACATACACAACAGGTTAAACAATACAATGTATTTATTTGTCGACACTGACAGTTATGTAGTGATGTTGCCCTATAGCGTATGGCGGTGTTTTACTTTCGCCTGTGCTAATAGTAATCTATTTGTTACTTACAAAAGTTCACACACAGTAATGTCATTGACGTATGTATAACAAAATATAACGGCTATGAATTTCCACATGAATAATGAACATCAATGCCACATGAGTAAGAAGAATGTTAGGTTCAAGAATCACTTGATTCGAAATATGTTTAACATATTTCACTAATTTTAATATTACCATTTAAGAACTTCCATATGAAATAATGTTAGGTTTATACATATACTTCCAAATCAGTGCACAATCATCTTTCTTCGTTGTTGTTTTTGGTTTTTTTTTTTAAATTTATTTAGCATCACTGCTAAACGTGTCTCAAATACGCTAGACTGATCATTAAGTATGCCCGCATATTTAAAGTTTGTTGACAGAAACTGGATATTACTTAGAAAATGACAGAGAATGATGTTAGAGACCTACGTTATTGACAATTATCACATAGATATATACATCAAAACAATCTATTGTGTATTTCAATGTACGAAAGGCAAATTATGGCTCGGAAATAAAATATTACTAATCTCCATATCACAAAATACACCAATTCTGATTTCTGTTGTAAAAACATTAGCCCAGCTTGTGACAGTTATAATTTTATTATATATTAATTTTCTCTTTTTATACGATCCCCTCCAAACCTCCCTCAAAGTTCCATTGGCATTCCGCCTCATGTCATTGCCCCGCCCCCCCCTCCCTCCCCAAAATAGATTTTCTGGATCCGCCACTAAACCCATATACTAAAACAAAAACAAAAACCGAAAAACAAAAACAAAAAAAACAACCCAAGAGCATTTTATGCATTCTGAATGAACATGTCTAACATGCTCATTGAAGACAGATTGTGGCACAGATTTGCATTTGGTTGTAATTTATTTGCGTGCAAATGGAAACTACAGCCTCGTCTCACTATAACGGCTATGCGATCGCAAATAAGATATACGTAATTTATAACTGTCATTAGCAATCGTATTGATTCACACTGTCTGTGATATTTATTATTTATGTCACCTGGAAGATTTGCATTTATTTGCAGGTGAATGTAAACAATAAACTTTCCCGACGAGCTATTGTAAAAAGTAACTACTGAGAAATGCCAATATTTTCTAATTATTCCACAGAATTTTCACAGTATGTCGTTACTAAGCATTTGGATTTTTAAATAAATAATACCAATTCCCTTAAAACAGTCATTTAACATCTACCATTCTATTAAGAGACATACAACTGTCCACAGAATGACGTGTTCAGCAAGCAAGCTCTAAATGTGACACAGTCAGCAGCCTAAGCAGTTGACAGTTTGCACTATACCCATTAGCATTTGAATGTTGTTTACAATAACAAACAGAACCAATGTATTTTGACAATGATGTAATTCTACACACAGTTGGGCTGCAATAGCTGCACAATGAACGCACAGGACAGAGAGCATCATTCACAATATCTGGATGTACAAATGTAGTTATAAATGCCATGAACAATTGTGTTTGAGTCACATGAATCAAACCTGATATGAGACGTTTATGTTTATTCCATATAAACTCATGTATAAGTCACGGTTTTGTAGAATTTAAAGACACGGCTGGGTCGTGATTCCAATATGTGCGTCGCTATATGATACGAATTACAACTTTAAATAAATAATATATAATAAATATTATATTTTTTTCAGTAAATGTCATTAAATAACACATATTTGGTACAGGACGTCATGGCAACGTAGAGGGCAATTTATAAACACTTTGATACCAGGGAATAATATTCTACAACCAAATGTAGGAATTACTGTCTAAATATAGACGCTTTGATGCTAGGGAATAATATTCTACAACCGAACGTAGAAATTACTGTCTAAATACAGACGCTTTGATACTAGGTTATAATATTCTACAACCGAACGTAGAAATTACTGTCTAAATATAGATGCTTTGATACTAGGGAATAACATTCTACAACCGAACGTAGAAATTAGTCTAAATATAGACGCTTTGATACTAGGTTATAATATTCTACAACCGAACGTAGAAATTACTGTCTAAATATAGATGCTTTGATACTAGGGAATAATATTCTACAACCGAACGTAGAAATTACTGTCTAAATATAGACGCTTTGATACTAGGTTATAATATTCTACAACCGAACGTAGAAATTACTGTCTAAATATAGATGCTTTGATACTAGGGAATAATATTCTACAACCGAACGTAGAAATTACTGTCTAAATATAGACGCTTTGATACTAGGTTATAATATTCTACAACCGAACGTAGAAATTACTGTCTAAATATAGATGCTTTGATACTAGGGAATAATATTCTACAACCGAACGTAGAAATTACTGTCTAAATATAGACGCTTTGATACTAGGTTATAATATTCTACAACCGAACGTAGATATTACTGTCTAAATATAGATGCTTTGATACTAGGGAATAATATTCTACAACCGAACGTAGGAATTAAGGCTTCATTCATCAGTTTAGTTAATTCAGTTTTACGTCATCTTGTTTTGTTTGTTTTTAATTCAAACTCATAAAGACATGTATGCATCATCTGTATCGCGAT
Source organism: Gigantopelta aegis (assembly GCF_016097555.1). Classification (NCBI taxonomy): domain Eukaryota; kingdom Metazoa; phylum Mollusca; class Gastropoda; order Neomphalida; family Peltospiridae; genus Gigantopelta; species Gigantopelta aegis. The sequence continues at coordinate 81,506,505 of NC_054702.1, read as the reverse complement.
ACAGCTGTCCTGAACAAATGTATCGGATAGTCGATTTCGAATCGCGATAGGAAACTGTATTGCCATATTGTTACTTCCCTGTTTTTCAAAGAGATACCTATAACAGTGCCATCACCAATATTTACCGTTATATTTCCTGTGTGTTTTTATAATATTTTCTTATTTATTATCATAGTGATATAATGGTTTAAAACTCGACTTCGATGTGGTTATCACTGTAGTGGTTTGTTTTTTTGTGGGGGTTTTTTGGGGGGAGGGGGGGGGGGTTGGTGTTGTTAGGTTTTTAATTATAAATTCAAAGTTATATTCTAATTACGAACAAGGATATATTAATGGAAAAAAACCCAACTTATACATGAGTACATATGGTATATAAAATGCCTATTATTATGCACATGATTTAAATTTCTCAGACCTGGTTTGCTTTTTTTTTACATAGTATGAAATCAACAGAATTTAATTATTCCTATTAAATTAATCAAACTGCAAAAAAATGTAAACTAAGCATTATGAATATTAATCATGTTTGTGCAAAACAAAATGCTCAAACTAAGTAATGTTCAAATCGTTAAAATATAAACAATATTTTTAAATTATATTTTCTTATTTATCTCCTTTCCATAAAAATATAGGTATTGGTATTTTATAATACTTATGTTGGTCATAAAAGTACCTAGATTTAAAAAACAGTAGTGACAATTGCATAACTTGAATTCTTCACTTAAATTGCAACATTTATTCATACGAATTTGTATTCGCAACTATCAAAATGTGAATGGTTAATGCAAACCAATAAACATTTCTAACACATATATGAATATTCAGTGGGAGTTTTCCCGATATTTGTAATGTAATACTATGTATTCTGAACCTACTACCTGAGTTCAAAAGCTAAAACGATTAAAAAAACGTAAAATGTAAAACAAATATATTTGAGCACATCACAAAATCCTACTAAAATGAGTCCATAAAAAGTAAAATCATGAGACTGATAGACCAAATATGTTGGTAATATAATTAACTATATTAAAAGAAAAAAACTGTATTGCAACACATGTCAGCACTATTTGCATTTGGACAATTTTTAAAAGTATATACATCTGAACACATTTTCATTTGACAACAAACAGTTTGAAGCTACAGGTACTTCAGACAACTGGTAAGTTGTGATACATTACATACAATGGTTACCATGGTGTTTAAAACCTATTGTTGTATCTAATAGTAGGTTAACATTTTGTTTTAGTGTTGGTATGACACGTGAAATAAAACAATTATCAAATAAAATACAACAGTTATTACTTGTTACAACATAAACGAGTGACATACAAACATGACTGGAAAATGGTTTTATATTAATTAATTAATGGTCTCTACATAAATGCTAAAATTATATATGAAATGTCATTAAAAATGTAAACAAAAGGGAAAAAAACCATTATATCTGAAATTAATATAAAATAAACATGACATACATCTAAGGTTTTTTTTTTGTCAAAACGTTTTAAATAATTGCTAAAAATGGGAAGGAGTGTTTTAATTACAATCATAATATTTAATTAGGTTAGACATTTAACATACTAATACAATTATTAATAATCTATGTTAACTTGTTCAATGACCTGCACTGAATCTAAAAATACAACAAGTTTTAACCACTGTATGTTAAACACACCCTATACCAGATGTCTATTCTGCAGCATATACCAAATGTGAAAACAATATTCCCCAAAAGGGCATCATAATGTCACAAATATTGATAATAAACCATCATTGCTTCTGCCAGCCTTCGAATGTTTTACTTATTTGCCCCACAGCACATCATTTTAAACTCTTCCACGTAGTTCATGTAACTTTGACCTATAGCCTTCGAATGTTTTACTTATTTGCCCCACAGCACATCATTTTAAACTCTTCCACATAGTTCATGTAACTTTGACCTATAGCCTTCGAATGTTTTACTTATTTGCCACACAGCACATCATTTTAAACTCTTCCACATAGTTCATGTAACTTTGACCTATAGCCTTCGAATGTTTTACTTATTTGCCACACAGCACATCATTTTAAACTCTTCCACATAGTTCATGTAACTTTGACCTACAGCTACCTGTGAGGTAAACCTGTCAATAAATACACAACAATAAATATTTTCCTTATATACAGCACTAAAGATCTGTTTCTTATATATACATTTTGTGCTAGTTCTTGACAAATTGTCAAACAGATGACAGTTGAGAGACACCAATGTCAATTCCTGTTATTCTGAAAGTTCCAGTGCCATGTTTATTAATACTACATACACCTCTGGACAATAAATCCTCGGTTACTGGAACTTTTTATGAATTGTCCAAACTGTTCAGTTCACATTCGTATTGATCAAATCATCAGTTTTGTTAGGTTTTACAAAGCAAACAAGTTTAAGAAAAACAGATCTACCAAAACTACTGCAAGTAGCTTAATTTACTCATTCAGTGTACTCTGAACTGGCATCTATGTAAAGAGGATTTCTGTGTAAATTGGAACCTTCTCAAAGCTCAGTCCAGTCACAATACACAGGTGATGATCCATCTATTCTGGCACTCTAGATTACTGGCATATTTCACCAGTCTCCCTTGAATCCACTTTAGACTGTGTTCAAATTTAAAAAATGTATAAACATGTTTATTATCTGACTATGCTAAAATCGAAATGTATTGTGGCACTCATTTTGATATGTATCATTTTATCCACTTGTATTCTCTACTATTAAATTAACAAAACACAATCCATGTCTAGACATTGTTCATATTTGTGAAAAAACCAAGCAAAATCCAATCAGATTTGCAGCAACTTTTGGCACAATAACACTTCTCGTATACACCTCCAGAATGATTTCATCTTCAGCATTTGTTTCGCACATTGTCAAAGAAGTCCACTCCACAGAATACACAATTTTATATCAAACTGTCAACATTTTGGCACACTGAAAGGTAACTGACCTTTGACCTTGTATATCTGATGAGTTATAGTCACTAGCTATCAGTGCTTCATCAGAGAGTCTCGTATTAAAATACAAAATAGGCGAAATGTTTTCACAGAAACAATTTTTGCAGTTTGTTTAAACAGACAACAGTGGCAGATTGTTGTCACTATACCCACACCATCTCCATATCAAGGTACTATGTGGATAGACTCCCAACAGAATCACAGTCACTCACTGCATAGAACCTTCATATATATTTGAACATTGTCAATTGTTCAAGCAACATCACACAGAACTCGGTAGCACTTGTAACTGAGAATCATTAGTTAGTTGTTGGACAACAGTATAATCAACTCAACATGTTAAAATGAATGTGTTTGTCAGTGCATCACCCTAACCTGCTCAGACATCACATGCAGCTGACCTACTGGTTAAGTCAAGTCCTTCATGTATCACTTCATATAGCACATATTATTTGAATGAAAAGTTAGTCGTCTTTACAATTCCATAAACAATATTCAAACAGCACGTACAACTCTGAATCGTCCATCAGTTAGTTGTCCAGACAACACTGAAAAATCAATTCAGACAAAACCACTTTCCATCCACACCATCTCAGTCTTTAATAATTTAGCACATGGTATTTACGGACTGGAATCACTTTCACTTCTCCTCAGCAAGAGTCTGTCCGTTGACTTTCCGTGGACACACACATTGACCCTGAGGGAATCCCTGTTTGCCTGAGCTGCTGCTGCCAGTCCACTAGACACACCCGAATGACTGCTAGAGTCTATGGGCGTGCTGCTGTTTTCTGACGTGTTCAGAGGAGCATCAATGTTTTCCAGGACGAGGTAGTCTCGGTCCTGGGTGAGCAACTCCTCCACCATCAGCCGCAGCTGAGTGAAACACGGACGTTCTTGTGGACGCTCCTCCCAGCACTTCCGCATGATGAAATATCTACAGAAACAAATGCACATCTTATTAGTGAAGAAAACACATGAATTTATACAAATATTCACAACAGATTAATGTGTTATTGTTCAGAGATCATGCACCACAAAAGAAATATTTGGTTGGTTAGATTCTGAGGCACCAGTAAGCATTTTATCATTTTATACTTAGCTTTAAAAACCTTTGTTTAACATTGAACAATCATGAGAATTAGTACTGTGCATGTACAATATGTATGATTGCCCTTATAAATACATGTATGATTTTATTAAAATTGTGCATATATACATATATACTTACAGTTCATCTGAGCAGTTGGATGGCTTATCCATCCTGTAACCATTGATAAGCACATAGTATAGGTCAGCAAGAGCAATGTTAGGATATGGGGAGGCACCTGAAAAACAAAAACAAAAACAAATATCTCAATAATAATAAACAAAATAATCATAATTTCATAGTTGAAAGATTTTCATAGGAATATACGATATGTAAATATGCATTCAAAAGATGAATCAAGATAACAGTCCAAAGTAATACTTTGATAAAGTTGACAGCACAACCAACTCACTGCTAACAGTACATCATGTAATTATAGCTCTTTATATGTATTACTGGCATTCAAATTGTTAAAAAACTAATTATTCAAATAAATAAAAGTTCAGTAATATTATAAACATATTGGTACTCAAAGACAAGGATAAATGCTTAAAATATATATAAGATAATACCACCTAAAATGAATAAAACACATAAATCTGTAACACAGGGCAAAGAACATGACTGTGATATAACAAAATCACGTTTTAGCTATTAGTTTCAAGTATTATGATACCTGATTGCAATAATTTCTTTTAATTTGAATGAAAACACAACTAAACACACATACCCATTGTGACAATTTCCCACAAGAGAATTCCAAATGACCAAACATCCGTTTGTGTTGTAAATACCCGATCTCGCAGCGACTCTATTGCCATCCATTTAAGAGGAAGCTTGCCATTGGTCAGTTTCTTGTACTCATTGTCATTGTAGATATCACGTGACAGGCCAAAATCACACACTTTGACTACCTTATTGCAGTCAAGAAGAACATTTCTGGCAGCCAGATCCCGATGGACATATCTTTTATCTGCAAGGTATTGCTAAAAGAAGAAAAAATCTCTGTTAATAAATTTATTAGTAATACATGTATGTGTTGTTAAACTGAAAACATTTCATTAAAAAAATGTTTGATTATAAGAATATGTCATGTTTGATGGATAGCATAGTTCCTCAGTCTAATCTGCTACAATGAGCACAACACAAATTGTTCAGCTAACCAGAAACATTTACTTTAATGACTCCCACCAGCCAATAAAATGTACTTTAGATACTTTGCTTCCTCATACAAATGTATGTTTTTAGCTTGTATTTAAAGGGGTTGGAATTCAGCTCTCTGGTACAGCACTCGCACAAATGTATGTCTTGTAAATTGTATGTGTAAAATCACAGTGTAAAAGAGCTGTGGGTAAAAGCACAATATAATACAAATATCTAGGTAAGTATATTTTAATACAAAGTTTTAAAATTTACTTACCTTGATATTTATTTTGTATTGTGTTTTTACCCACAGCTCTTCACACTGTGATTTTACATACTTTTTTTATTTAATCCTACTGATATACCTACCTTTGTTTGATACCCAATAGCCAATGTGAATTTTTGTACTGGGGTGTCATTAAACATTCATTGATTCATTGATTCATGCATTCATTGATTGTAACTTGTATTTAGAGGAAGCAGGATGTATCTCAGTGACAGAGTACGTGTCTGAGGTGTGATCAGTCATAGGATTGGTCACAGTCTACAGCCACTCCCCACTCTAAAAATATGCAATGCTTGTCAGTACCCACTACCTGTCATAATGATCACTGGATGTTTGGTTTGTAAATCTAAGTTGTTTGGTTTGGTAAATAAATATATGTACCAGATAGAAAATCATCTGTTAAGAACAAAACAGTCATGACTGGCTGTATTTCACTTTATAATATAAATAGGAATGAGATAATTGTTTTGAAAATGATTTAAAACTCTCGACAAATACCCCCTCTCCCCCCACCCCCCCATAACAGTTCAAAACGATGCCATGATACCACTCTCTTTTAGATAATTTTCATTTCAATTTATTATCATGCTTATATCCAATTAAGTTTGAAGCACGCTGTCCTGGGTACACACCTCAGCTATCTGGATTGTCAGTCCAGGTCAGTGGATTACATAATTGTTGAGTGGCCCCTTATGTACTGTCCTGTAAATGGGGAAAGTATATGGGCTTCTTCAGTATATTTCATAAACTTGACCATGTGTCAAAATAACCGTGTTCAAACACCAATCAACCATCAGGGCTTTAAATTGTACCAAACTAAGTATACCCAAAATAAGCAAGCCAAAATTAAATAAACTACAAACATGATAACCTCAAAACATTTCAATTCAAAATCAATGGAATGTTAATCCGAAATGCATTTCTGAATACATGTATGTACAATTCTTTACCAGCAGCTAATATTAACTTTACTGCACTAAAAAGACCTTGGTGAGCTCAGAAGAGAAAAAAAACCTGTTGTGCCCAAATTAATGAGATCTATATATAAAGCCTAGAAGGATAGTTTAAAATTTGCCAAGATGTCATTAAACAAATATTCCTTTTCTTTACTTATTTGTATGCAAAAGCCACGTTATAGATAACTTAGGTGACTGTAATAAACTAATAAACAGGTCTGACTGTATGTCAAAACTGTCCAACTTAGTAGTATCATATTTAAAGGAAACTTTACTAGTATCCCAAATCTAATACTACTATGCAGCCAGCTCATAAGACACCATTTTGTTTTTACATTTCCTTAGGAGGCCGTTTAACAGATTTTACCATATGCAACCAGAATATGTTAATAAAGTAAACATATGAGGTGAAAAAAATGCCTATGTTTCCCTTGCTGTAATAGTTATGCCAGTAGGAATGATAACATTTACATACTGGAAAGAGTTAAATAAAACATGCAAGGGCAATCATAAGGCAATTATGACCCAACATGTTTACACTATAAACATGAAGCCTACTTGACACTAACAGTTGTGTATTTAAGCCCACTGTGACAACAGACTTCTTGATTTCTAATTACAATGAAAGAAGCCACCACTACATTGTGTATGTTTGTGGTGATCACTGTTACATGTATAACTAGAGCTTAACACTAAGTGAAAATGTATGTCTCCATAAATTACTGTTGAAATTGAACAGTCCACCAAACCTCAACATCATCAGGAAAGGAAAGACATTTATTAATGAGCCTGTAGTACCTTGTTAATAAGACGTTATCTGGTGTCATACATTGACACTTGGTCTTGAATATAAAACAGGGTTCATACAAAAATGTTCTGACTTCCTATCATGATTTAATGACATTTTCAAATACCTTATATAAGATTTTCTATAACCATCCAATAACTATGCTGTTGCTTGCATAATCTATTAAAAGTATAATGTTTTGATGCAAATAGTCAATCAATTCTTGTCATTTTCAATAAAAAAATTAATACTAGTATCAACAAATGTTTGTTTTACTTGGCATTCCAAGGTCCAATTCAATTATCTATGAATTTTCAGGCATGAAAAATTATATTTGCAAATTTTATGACCTTCTAGGATTTTCATGACTTATATGAAAAATAAATCCACGTTTGCCAAGCTGGCTAATCACTCTGAATGGCAAAAAAATGTTTTCCATAAAATAAAGAGTGTAATTATATACCATTATATATGTATAGCAGCCATAGAGCAGATTAGCTGGTTGAGGGAAAAACAAACCCACCCAGTTTAATTATGGGGCATGGGTCCTAGCTATGATCTTTCAAACTCCAGACAGAAATTCCACCAATGACCTAAATGTCCCTCACCATAATCTGTCATCCTGTTATAATAAAACTGTACTTTAATCATAATAGCAAAGCTGTATATAACAAATACACTTGTTGTCAGTTAACTGTACTTTAATCATAATAGCAAAGCTGTATATAACAAATACACTTGTTGTCAGTTAACTGTACTTTAATCATAATAGCAAAGCTGTGTATAACAAATACACTTGTTGTCAGTTAACTGTACTTTAATCATAATAGCAAAGCTGTGTATAACAAATACACTTGTTGTCAGTTAACTGTACTTTAATCATAATAGCAAAGCTGTGTATAACAAATACACTTGTTGTCAGTTAACTGTACTTTAATCATAATAGCAAAGCTGTATATAACAAATACACTTGTTGTCAGTTAACTGTACTTTAATCATAATAGCAAAGCTGTGTATAACAAATACACTTGTTGTCAGTTAACTGTACTTTAATCATAATAGCAAAGCTGTATATAACAAATACACTTGTTGTCAGTTAACTGTACTTTAATCATAATAGCAAAGCTGTGTATATAACAAATACACTTGTTGTCAGTTAACTGTACTTTAATCATAATAGCAAAGCTGTATATAACAAATACACTTGTTGTCAGTTAACTGTACTTTAATCATAATAGCAAAGCTGTGTATATAACAAATACACTTGTTGTCAGTTAACTGTAGTTTAATAATAATAGTAAAGCTGTATATAACAAATACACTTGTTGTCAGTTAACTGTAGGTTTTACTAAAAATAACAGCTCTTTGTTATCACATGCAACACTTGCATCCAGTAACCCCAGATGTTTTCTTTAGCATGCTCACAAAAATGTAAGCAGGATCACAAGGAATTGTGTTTGGTTTTGCACAAACTGAAAATGATGCAAAATATTGACATTGCAAACCTCACCCTTTTACCGTCTGGCAAAGACATTGAAACATCCACACTCATGTGTCATATCTCATTGTTTGCTTAACACTCCAGTCCTAAGAGAAATATTGCTATTCTATACATTTTCACACAAATTAGTTTTTCTTCTGCTAAATATATCAACAAAGCTGTACATTTTGCCTCCTAAATGGTTCTTTACCACCAAATCAAATCCCATAGACAACAATGGTAACAGATATGGGACTAAAGCAACTTTTCAGTCAACTAGAACACCATATATTTTTTAATATAACCCCTCACCATTAGTGTTACTTGAAGAAATTTGCACATTTTGAATATAAGAACAAATTTACTAGCGAGATGAAGCAATATTTTATGATAATAAGTCCTTTCAATTTAACTCAACAATGGCAGACAAGGCAGTATACAATGCTCATTTAAGTTAAGCGTCATTTTAAAAAACATTATCTAATGAAGGAAAGAAATGTTTTATTTAACAACTCACTCAACACATTTTATTTATGGTTATATGGTGTCAGACATATGGTTAAGGACCACACAGATATTGAGAGAGGAAACCCACTGTCACCACTACATGGGGTACTCTTTTTGATTAGCAACAAGGGATCTTTTATATGCACCATCCCACAGACAGGATAACACATACCATGGCCTTAAATATACCAGTCATAGTGTACTGGTTGGAGTGAGAAATAGCCCAATGGGCCCAATGATGGGGATCAATCCCAGACTGACCACGCATCAAGCGAACACTTTACCACTGGGATATGTCCTGCCCCTAAACATTTGATCAAGTCCGATGTTATTTTGCATATATAGTGCTAGCTAAATATTAGTACATCAGATAGCAGATACATTACCATATTATTATGCCCCTGATGTATGCTCTTTGAAAACAAACCATAGGTAGTACAGATAATTATCTAAGCATTAATTATTTCTGTAATTGTACATACACTAAGTTTAAACAAAAAACTTGTTAGCATATACAATGTACATGTATGACATCACTTATCTATATATCAAGTCAAGCTGGTTTTTATACAAATATCATGTGTTGAATACAAAACAATTTACACTAATTTTAATTAAAAAACACAGTGGTATCATACAGATGAAAGTAATTGTTTTATATGCTAAACATAGCTGAGTTTAATTTAAGTCAGGGCATATTCAATAAGCCACTATCAGTGCAGACTAACAAAACGAAATGGTTCACCAGTTCATCTTTCAAAAAAGGTTTGTTTTGTTTAACAACACCACTAGAGCACATTGATTTATTAATCAACAGCTATTGGATGTCAAATATTTGAAAATTCTGACATATAGTCTTAGAGATGAGACCCGCTACATTTTTCCATTAGTAGCAAGGGATTTTTTTATGTGCACCATCTTACAGAAAAGAATAGCACACACCACGGCCATTGATATACTAGTCGTGGTGTACTGGCAGAAACAAGAAATAGCCCAATGCACTGGCAGAGATCGATCCAAGACCTACCGTGCACCAAGGGAGTGCCTTACCACTGGACTACATCTTGCCCTTCATATATCACATCTTTAATATCTCCAACTGAATACATGTTTTCCCCATGATATTTATATATTCCTGTCTCTACTCCTCTGTACATAGTATAAAACAATAACTTATTATACCTATAGATTTTTATATCTCTATAACTACATGGTTATATCTCTTTAACATTCTTAATTGGTACGATTGGTTAAAACTGTTTGCTTGGAATGTAGGCTTTACTTCATCTAAAAAGATTAATAGAGTAATATTTCACCCAAGAGATGGAAAGCCAAACCTTGATTTAGTTATTTTCTTCGGATATTGGCCTCAATCAATTTTGTTTGTAGACGTGTGATATTCAGCATGTAGCTGTCAGTTCCATGACAAATGTTTAAACTGCACTACAGTCCTGAGTTGTTTATTATTTCTGCAATTGTTCCATGCATTCTTTGAAATGAAGAATACATCTATTTTAAGGCAGCTGTTTACAATTTATTACCACAGAGGATAAAAATTGTCTTTTATTTAAATTTAAGAGAATAAAAAAAAGGGAATTCAAGCTAGACTAAATGAACATTTGATTAACGACACCCTAGCACACCACTATTCAGCTGAAGTTTGTTTTGTTTAACGACACCACTAGACCACACTGATTGATTAATCATCATTTGGTACTAGCAACCCACTAGCAGTTTTCTGTCTGCAGCAAGGAAGCTTTTGTATTTCTCATGTATGGGGTGTATGTGTGTGTGGACGTAGCCCACTGATAAAACACTCGCTTGACGCATGGTCAGTTTGGGATCGATCCCCGTTGGTTGGCCCATTGTGCTATTTCACATTCCAGCCAGTGCACCACAATGGGTATATCAAAGGTCATGGTATGGGCTATCCTGTCTATGGGAAGGTGCATATAAAAGATTCCTTGCTACTAATGAAAAAATGTATCGAGTTTCATCTGTAAGACTACATGTCTAAATTACCACATGTTTGACATCCAATAGCTGATGATTAATAAATCAATGTGCTCTAGTGGTGTCGTTAAACATAATAAACCCACAAACAGGAGAGCGCATATCATGAGGCACATGGTTGGGATCAGACTGGCCTTGATGATGCAGTGGTTAACCCATCGGACTACAGGCTGGTAGGTACAGGGTTCGCAGGTCGGTACCAGCTCCAACCCAGAGTGAGTTCATAAGGCCACTACACCCTCTTCTCTCACACTAACCAACTAACAACTAACCCACTGTTCTGGACAGACAGACCAGATAGCTGAGGTGTGTTCCCAGGACAGCATGCTTGAACCTTAATTGGATATAAGCACGAAAATAAGTTGAAATGAAAGGTTGGGATGAGAACAAAATTCAAACTGGTCTGCCAAGAAGGTTTGATCCTGTGACTCAAACACCTCAGGCAATTAGTGCTCTACCTACTGAGCTAATCCTGCCCCTCACTGACTATTATGAGTCTGACACATTTAATATTATATCTTGTTCAAAATATATATTCTTAGAAGTATTTTAAATTGATCTTTTAACATATTTACAAACAATATGTTTGCCTCTATGTTCATTAAACTTAAATATATATGTCTACATGTGTACATTTATGTACTATCAGATGCTTGTTTTGACACACACACCCTCCCCGCTTCAAAAAATCCTTCTTTCAATGAATTTTTAGGGGACGCATATGACCTGACCCCCTAAAAAAATTCACACACCAGTCTAGAATCCCCTGCCCAGTTTCTTGCACATACGTGCCTGACCACTTATCATGTTGTCAAGTTTGTTTTTAGACTGGTACAGGCCTACAATTTCATATTGTTATCTAACATCTCCTGTTAAATAATATCCCTTATTAGAAATTTCAACATCTCAAGTTCTTTTATCTCTGGCAATAATCTACTACTGGATTACAAAATTATGTTAAATGTCAGTTTAACATGAGAAATTAACTTCAAAGAGAAAACTTGAAATTCCAGATAACAAAAGTACAAATTTATATTATTCATCAGTTCCAAGAATCTTGACCAAAATTCCAGTGCACAGTTCAAAGATATTAAGTGCAGAAAGGTAAACTCTATCTGAAATGCTTCAAACTTTATGAAATGCAGAAACTAAGGTGAAGAGCCACATGTTGAAATGTGTTTCATGTTCCTGGCTAACACTTGATAAGATAAAAACAGTGAATCAAGTGGTTATTTTATAAACTTAATCTATTAAATCATAAGTAAGGAAAAAAAGAAAGAAACGAAACCCACACATTTAACACAATCCATTTTGGAATATGTTTGTTGGGTTTGTTAAACAAAGAGTCATCACAAATATATAAAACACATTTTTGAAATTTTTTTACAAATCCTTTAAGATCTAGATCTTATATTATAAGCATAATGTGTGTTCTAAAAACTTAAATTATTATACCAGTAAGCAAAAATATTTTTTTTTACATGTATATGTATATGTATATATTCTTTAAACCCAACAAACATATTACTGCAAATACATGTACAAAGATAAAACAAATTGATACCAGCAAATTGTGTGAAACAAGCAGACGGCTAACTACATATAATTAAAATAAACACTTTTATCTTCTAGGTTTTATCTCCACACCCACAGAAGGCTGGTTATTTGTCTTGGTTATGAAGCATACATGTATTTATTATCAGTGATGTACTGGAAAAAAAGGTTGTTTTTTTAAATTAAAAAAGAACAACCACCAGAAAACAATGACACACATTGTGGACATGCCAAAATCAATGACAGCTATAGGTCTTATTATTAACCTTTCTGAAACATTTTCCAATATATCTAGTATGCATGATACACTAGTATAAACAAATACATGTCATGTTGTTGATTCACAATGTGTAGCTGCATGAATGCACATATGTGATAACTGGTGGGATGTAGCCTAGTGGTAAAGTGCTTGTTTGATGCACGGTTGGTTTGGGATCGATCCCCATCAGTGGCCATTTCTCATTCCAGCCAGTGCACCAGGAGTGGCATATCAAAGGCTGTGGTATGTGCTATCCTGTCTGGGGGATGGTGCATATAAAATAGCCCTTGCTACTAATGGAAAAATGTAGTGGGTTTCCTCTCTAAGACTATGTGTCACAATTATCTAATGGTTGACTTCCAATAACCGATGTTTAATAAATTAATGTGCTCTAGTGGTGTTGTTAAAGAAAACAGATTTTAAAACTTTATTTATGATAAAATATGGCATGTTTTAACTGCCCACAGGAAGATCAAAGAAAGAAATGTTTTATTTAACGACACACTCAACACCTTTTATTTATGGTTATATGACATCAGACGCAGGATAGCATAAACCATGGCCTTTGTTGAACCAGTTATGGATCACTGGTCGGTGCAAGTGGTTTACACTTACCCATTGAGCCTTGCTCACTCAGGGTTTGAAGTCAGTATCTGGATTAAAAATCCCATGCCTTGACTGGGATCTGAACCCAGTACCTACCAGCCTGTTGACCGATGGCCTAATCATGACGCCACCGAGGCTGGTACAGGAAGATCATGAACAATTTAAGTGAGCCATGATATGGCATATTATTATTCCCTCTGAAAAATGAGATTTTCATTCTCCGTTCTACTGATGACAAAAATTCATTCATTCATTTCAACTAATTTTTGTGCTTATATCCAATTAAGGTTCAAGCACGCTGTCCTGGGCACACACCTCAGCTATATGGGCTGTCTGTCAAGAACAGTGGGTTAGTTATTAGTTGATTAGTGGTTAGTGAAAGGGTGTATATACTGTAGTGGCCTTACTGAGCCCTTAAGAACTTGCTCTGGGTTGGAGCTGGTACTAAGCTGTGAACCCAGTACCTACCAGCCTGTAGTCCGATGGCTAAACCTCTGCACCACCAAGGCTGGGGATGACAACCAGATAAAAATAATACAAAAATTTATACCCAGATATAAATCCCAAAGCCTGATGTTGTGGTGATGTAGATGTAAGTGTTATGTAACTAACACTCAAGCCCTGACTCCTGTGATCTCTGTACAGCCACATGTGCCATGTTGAATTACTTGAAAGCGCCTGTTAGTAAACTCAATCAGACTTGCTGTGTGTGAAGCTGCCAAGGTGATAGGAAAGGTAAGCTCTTGTGGATCAACACATTGGTCTGTTTCCACACAACCACTGTTCTGGGTTACCATGATTTATACACTAAGCAGACTTTATCTAGTCCGACCAGTGTGCTGTTTGCAATCTGTAGGCTTGTATTATGAGTACTATAGGAACATAAATCAGACTTGTTTATTACATAATTAAATGTGACCCACAGATGAAGGTTTATTAGCAGATGCCTTAATCTAATTAATATATTGTTACATTTTAGACACATGATAAAATATAATTTAGCTGAAAATGTATTTTCGGAATAATTATGGGAAGTAAGTGAAACTAAAATATCTTTGGTAACATGTTTGTATTACAAATACACTTGTTTTGATACATTGCATCAATGCACAAGCAATGAAGAAAGAAACAAATATATATACTACATGTATACCGATGTATACCGATTTGTGTGTATATTTAAGAGACTATAATGAAACACTTTTGTTAGTTAATGAGAAAAAATGTCATTTCTAACTTGCAGCAAATATTGAAATGTAATATCAACCCCACAGCTAACAGTGTGGACTTTGACTGCATCAACACCAAACCCAAGAAAACATCAAAAGTGACTCATTTTGGTTTTAAAGATTTGGTTTGTAATACATGAATATGTCCTTGGTCTAAAATGTTAGATATCCTAGGAAACACTGCTGTCACATAGGCTGCTGCACAACATTCATAAACAGGGCTAGCTAACACGTACTGGAACAAATTTCGGTTTAGCCATTTTTCAGAAATGTAGAGTTATTTCCTTGTAATTTATTAAAATGTGGTTAATTTAAGCAAAATTTTATTAGTCAATTAAAGACTAAATTTTGAAGCCATTTTGTATAAAAATCAGCAATTGGCTAATTTGGCAATGAACAGGGTAAGTCCTGAATAAAGAAAATGATGTATGCAAATTACAGGGCGGTTCATACCACTGCTTATGGTGTTTTTCTGTACCACAGTATATTAATTTTGTTTGTAGCTGCCTATAATTGATTTAAATTTAAATGACATATAAAAAAAACCCCAAACAACCCACACAACCAAAACCAATGATTTATATTCACTATGTATTAAATACACACAACGTACAAACCATAACGTACAATGGAATTTAAGGAACTACATCACATTTTATTTCACTCTTGGTGCTCGAGTAGTCATGTCATGCATAAAACCATGATTGACACGGCAAAACAGAAACCACAAAACTCTTCTTTTTATTACTGGATTAGAGGATAAAGATAAAATCCTTTCCAGGGTAATTACCACATGTTTTCCAAATACTATTCTAGTACTAGCCTAAAGAAGTATCAAAATGTGGCCTCTTTAACACACTTGACTGCATAGTGGTGGTCAATTTACAACATCCATTGACTATATGATTTGGATGAACAGTAACGTGTTTGTTTAAAATGACTGACAGCTAGAGCAGGTAAAGTTAGCTAGGACTATATTTCATTTACCCCTTGAATATAGCATTGAAGAATTCATAGCTGCATATTAAAAAAACCATACAAGAATCCCATGCAAATTAAATGACTTATATTCCATAAACTGATTTGGTGTTCACTGATCAGCTTATAAAGATTTCTGTGATTCATTTTTTTTTCAATTTGTTGTAAAGGTGATCTTTAAGATTTTTTAATTTCATAATTTTTTTCCAACATATGTTGAGATGAATATCCACAGGTTACAATGAATCATTGATCTAGTGTGGGGCTAAATGCAAGCACTTTTGACTGCCTTGTGCAGAAATATGATTTGGATTCCAATAATGGCTTTTTTGTTCAGAAGGAAAGATTACTTTATTTAATGACACACACAACACATTTTAATTATGGTTACATGTATATGTCTTTGGACACATGGTTAAGGATCACACAGATAATGAGAGAGGAAACCTTCTGCTGCCACACAATGGGCTACCCTTTCTGATTAACAGCAAGAGATCTTTTACATATGCAGCATCCCACAGACAATATAATACATACCATGGCCTTTGTTTCACCAGGGGGCATGACGTAGCCCAGTGGTAAAGCAATTGCTTGATGCATGGACGGTCTAGGATTGATTCCTGTCAGTGGGCTCATTAGGCTATTTCTCGTTCCAGTCAGTGCACCACGACTGGTATATCAAAGGTTGTGGTATGTGCTATGCTGTCTGTGGTATGGTGTATATAAAAGATCCCTTGCTGATAATGGAAAAATGTAGTGAGTTTCCTCTCTAAGACTGTATGTCAGAATTACCATACATTTGACATCCAATAGCTGATGATTAATAAATCAATGTGCTCTAGTGGTGTCATGAAACACAACAAACACTTTTGTTTCACCAATTATGGAGCACTGGCTGGAACAAGAAATATCTGAATGCGCCAACCGATGGGGATCAATTCGGTGACCACTTTATCACAGATTATGTATAAATTGACAATATCACTGCCAGTACCACAAACGTTAAAGTTAAAGTTTGTTTTTGTTTAATGTCACTACTAGAGCACATTGATTTATTATTCATTGGATATTGGATGTCAAACATTTGTTAATTCTGACATATTGTCTTAAGAGAGGAAACCTGCTACATATTTCCATTAGCAGCAAGAGATCTTTTATATTAGCATCATCCCACAAACAGGACAGCACATACCATGGCCTTTGATATAACAGTCATGGTGCAGTGGCTGGAATAAGAAATAGCCCACTGATGGGGATCAATCAGACCAACCACACATCAGGCGAACGCTTTACCATGTTATCTCTTAATGTCCCACCCCTACCACAGTATAGCATTTACCATAGTTTGACACCCAATAGCCCATGTATTTTGTATGCTGGGGTGTCATTAAACATCTATTCTATTCTATTCTACATGTATTTTACCACAGTATATTGCCTTCTGACATCACTGAAGTGAATCAATATACACATATTTGAAACAATTAATCACTTCATCTAGATATACAAAACTCCAGCAATGAAAGAGAATAATACAAAAACATTTTATTTATTTTTAAATATGCATGGAAATGGATGTGTGTAACTTAACATCTATTTGTGCTTCATGTTACTTACACAATACCTTTAGCAGAACTACTTAAGTATGAATCCCTTATTTATGTTGGCACCAACATCTTGCAAATAGCTGGAGTAATCTGTGGAATATTTTTTTAGGAGCTTCGCTCTTTTAACAGCTGTTTTGTTACCCAACTTTTAAAACCTTAACAGTTCAAGGGCACAAAGAAAGGAAGACAAAAATATATTTTGTTATGCAAAAATATATTTTCCTTTGTTGCAAAAATAGTCCTGATGCCTCTGTGGTGAAAACTAAATAGTTGAAACAATGTTAATGACAGGTCATTTTTTTAGGCTGGTGTTAGGAATGTGGTGATTTTTTTCAAAAGCCAGCTTCAGGAATCTGCTTCAATGTCATCATCAGTCAACAGTGACAATACACAGCAACTCATCAATGTTTATTACATTAGCAGATGCATATTAATTAAAATAATGTACATAAGTGTACAAGATAGGGGGAGAGGAGACACCCCACCCCACCCCTTGCAGACAGGGCTGAAGAAAATTCCTCAAATGCAGGAAAAGAAGATAGAGATATTTGGACAAAATTAGCTTGTCTGAAACATTTTCACCATGTATTTAGTTGTAACACATATAAAAATGCTTAGTAATTCATTGGCAATGCTATATAGCCGTCTGGCCCTAACTAATGCTAATAGGAATAAATATTGTTGTTCAAACCCAAACAAAAATGCTTGCTTGCGGCTAGGTTGTTGCAAGGTAGTTACAAGGTTGTTACAAGGTAGTACAAGCAATGCAAGCTATTTGTAAGCTAACATTTAGCTCGCGTAAGGTAGTCAGTATTTCTGCAAGCTTGCCGCATGCATGTTTTCATTTGTGAAAGCATGTGCAAGCTTGCTGCATGCATATCTTCAACTGTGCAAGCTTCCCGCAAGCATGTTTTCATTTTTGCTAGCTTGCTGCAAGCATATCTTCAACTGTGCAAGCTTCCCGCAAGCATGTTTTCATTTTGCAAGCTTGCTGCATGCATATCTTCAACTGTACAAGCTTCCCGCAAGCATGTTTTCATTTTTGCTAGCTTGCTGCAAGCATACCTTCAACTGTGCAAGCTTCCCGCAAGCATGTTTTCATTTTTGTAAGCTTGCTGCATGTATATCTTCAACTGTGAAAGCATGTCTACACTTGTGGAGAAAAAGCTAAGACCAAATCATTTTCATGGTTATTTTTTTTTTAATTCATAACTTCTCATATGATTTATTAAATTCAGTGGGAACAGTGGCTAAACAACCAAACATACATGTTACAGATTTAGATAGTATTTACAATAATAATTAAAACAAAATTAATATTAATACATACGAATGATAATACAATATGGTTACAACAGAATCATCTTGTAATAATTGGATTTTCAATTGGCCCCAAAAATAATAACATATGCATGGCCATGAGAGGATGACATGGGCCATGTTTGGTTGAAATTAGCCTGGTGGAATTTGAGAAGATGTTGAAAATGTCTGAGCCAATCAGAGGCCAGGGTGGCCATCTTGGATTTTGAATCAGCCACAAAAATAACAACACTTAGTAAGTCATGAGAGAATCATTTGGACTAAATTTGATTGAAACCGGCCTGGTGGACCTTGAAAAGAAGCAAAAAAATGTCTCTGTCAATCAGAGGCCAGGGCAGCGATCTTGATTTTAAATCTGCCCGAAAAAATAACAAACTTGGTCAGGGCCATGAGAGGATCATTAGGAATACATATGGTTTAAATTTGCATGGTGGAACTTGAGTAAAAGTTAAAAATGTCTCAGTAATTCAGAGGCCAGGGCGGCCATCTTGGAATTTTTATTGGCCTGAAAAATAATAACACTTGGTCAGGTCTATAAGAGGATCATTTGGACCAAGTTTGGTTGAATCCTGCTTGGTGGAACAGGAGAAAAAAGAAAACAAGAAGAAACAAACAAATCACTTTACACCACAGTGTGGATCTCCAGATAGTGGAGGAATATAACCTAAAACAAGAAGAAGAAGAAGAATATAGGACCAGGAGCTTTTTAGCATATTAGTTTAGTCAAGACTATCCCACATAAGTGGAACATGTCTATCAGACAGGTAAACTAATTTTGTAGCCTAAGTATCTGACAACATGTAGCACCTATTTTTTTGTTTTAACTGTTCATGTTTTTCACTTTAAAACCATTGTTGTGTTTTTTAAAGAATTATACAAGATGCAAGATGGCTGCCACTGATGCAAGCTTGTAGGTAGATCGTCGCAAGCATGCAGGAAGCTCGTTGCAAGCTTGCGGGAAGCTCGTCGCAAGCGTGCGGGTAGCTCGTCGCAAGCTTGCGGGTAGCTCGTCGCAAGCTTGCGGGAAGCTCGTCGCAAGCTTGCAGCAAGGTTGTAAAAAGGTTCCAAATACTAGCTTAAACTGAATAAGCTTGCGGGAAGCTCATCGCAAGCTTGCGGCAAGGTTGCAACAAGCTTCCCGCAAGCTTGCGGCAAGGTTGCAACAAGCTTGCGGGAAGCTCGTCGCAAGCTTGCGGCAAGGTTGTAAAAAGGTTCCAAATACTAGCTTAAACTGAATAAGCTTGCGGGAAGCTCATCGCAAGCTTGCGGCAAGGTTGCAACAAGCTTCCCGCAAGCTTGCGGCAAGGTTGCAACAAGCTTGCGGGAAGCTCGTCGCAAGCTTGCGGCAAGGTTGTAAAAAGGTTCCAAATACTAGCTTAAACTGAATAAGCTTGCATGCAGGAAGCTTGTCGCAAGGTTGCAAGAAGCTCGTCGCAAGCTTGTGGCAAGGTTGTAAAAAGGTTCCAAATACTAGCTCGAAACGCAGTAGTTACTACCTTGCCGCAAGGTTGTTACCAGCTATTTATTAAGCTTGCAATTTTTGTTTGGGAATTCGGGTATTTTCCTTTAATTTGGGCAAAAATGAGCCTGCACTCATACAAAAATGGGAGCCCACATGCCTATTGCACATTGTTCTAAATTATGTATAAAACATCTTATTTAGAGGCCTTTCACAATACTCAATATTTTCAGGAGTGGACAAACTGTTCAGTAAGGGGTTGGAGGTAATAATGCTAGCATTTGCTTTTAAACATGATTTTTTTAAAATGATCACTTCCTTGCAAAAAAAAAACAATTTGGTATACTTTTAGGATGAGTGGTGTATTCTCTGTAAATTTTAACAGTTGTGACTGGCCCTTTTGACATTCAATTTATTTTATGTCATAAATAAATACAATGATCAATGATGTGTCATACATGTACCTTATCATGATGGTTTTATTTAATTGTCATTGTTTCAAAATTTTGTGATCTTTTACAAACACTGCCTGCATAAAAATATAGCTAAACCAAAAAATACCCCACTGCTCAAAAACACCACAATGGATCTAGCTTCCTGACTGGAAGCAAAAAAACCCCAACAAAAAACAACAATGGCCAAAAAAAGAAAAGAAAAAAAAGGGAAGACAAACTGAAGCAATATAACTTACCATTGCCATAGAGACTTGACGTGCGAAGGACAGCATGTCTGCTGGTGTGATGATGCCGTTTTCTATGCCGCCAGTATCCAGCAACATGGAGTAGGTGATTTCACTGGGTCCGTCTGGACGTTTACATAGGTCTCCTTCCATTCGACAGCGCCTGGTGGAAAGAATGAGGAACGTTTACTTGATGACACGTAAGGCTATATGGTGTTCAGTTATTGTGATATTTGTTCTCAATAAGAAGACAAGAAATCTGCTGCCACCAAATAGGCTACTACTCCTGAATAGAAGCACAATGTACATTTCAGATCTTTGTCCATATCTTATAAATGTTTTGCAGATATATATTCCAGAAGACTGATACTGCATGACCACCTATTCAGCATCTATTGACACTGAAAACATACCATTCATTCCCTATATACCTATGTAAACCAGAAGACTGATATTGACAACTTTTTTTCCTGTTTCTAAACCAATGAAGGCAGGCACTAAAAAAACCATCTTTAACTTTCTACATTTAATTATTAAAGGGACATGCCCTAGTTGTTAACCATTACGCCGTTGTTTTTTCGCTATTAAACCGATTTTTTCACAAATAAAATTGCACTTTACTTACCATTTATTATTTAGAATATACATTTCCATTCACCTGAGGTGTTTTTTGGTAATCCTGGTAATCCTGGTGTTTGTAATACCACAAAATGCATTTTTCGTATTTCATAAAATGCCACGGGCCTCTGAGAAAAAAACGTTGAGCAGACAAGGTCTAATCTATTTTTAGAGGGGATATTCCCATTTCAATGTCACAGACGTTGGTATACCACGTGACCGTTATCATTTTGGTTCGGTTTGTTTTCTCGTGCACGGTTCGCGCAATCAACATCCGATTTGTTGTCATTTGCTTGTTGATCATTTGTGAGATTTTTCTTCACAGTTCGTGAAAATGTTCAGTAACAGTAAAGTTCAGACAAGAAAGTATCTCAATACAAAACATTACAAACCCTTAAAACCGATATCTGGAGAGGGGATACAACCAGGACAGAACAGTTGGAACATGTCCAGGAGAGGTGAAAGGAATGCACCCCAAGTCTGTGCGCACTCTGTGAAATTTGTCGTGACGTAGGCATTGTTGTGCTTCGAGCGACATCTACCGGTGACATCAGAATACTAACTTTTACAATTATTTCAAGCAATTGGGACATGGGGATTCCCATGGTATTTATCGATATAAAACCTGCTTTTTCACTCCATTTGATAAAAACATGATCTAAGTGTGTTACAGGTTTGTAGATTAAACAAATTATAATTTATTTTCGCTGGATGGAACTAGGGCGTGCGGCTTTAAGAAAATAAAGTCACAAAGAAAACCCCCAAATCTCTTCATTTCACTACCCAGATTGGCCATCTGACTTTGCAAACCATCTTTCACCACAGTATCCTATTATAGAAAAACAAATTAAGGTTTTGTAAAAAAAAAAAAACCGCCCCCCAAAAAACCTTAAATAAACACAAAAACAAACAACATTGTGAATTTATTGTACAACTAGTACATAGTATTTCACACTGGTGAAGTAAGCTCCTCCAGTAAGTAACTTGTGTCAGTTTGTCTTTACTAATGAGGTTAATTATGGGAGACATTTACTGCACTGCTGCCAGTAAGTATCATTAGCAGCTTGCTTCCATCATGCATGGCTTCACGGCGTAAGACAAATACCAAAAATCAGTTGTGTGCATCTTTAAAGTTCAGTGAACATTTCTTTACCAGATAAGAATGCTTGGCACTAATGGAAGCAAAAATTTCCACTGATCTCTATCTGTAGCTCATAACAAGTAGAAAACAAGTGCAATCATATATCATTACGTAAAACACTTTCCACAAAGCTATCTTGGCACGTTCAAAGTGTCTGCTGTACATGCAGGCTAAAAGCTGCGAGATCTCTCACTTTGTTTCTTTATTAAGTCGGAATGCTCAACTGTGAAAAGTTTTTTGTCTGGCTGTGATAAAAGGACATGGAATAAGTTATTAGTTGATGTTTCTGTGATCTAATCTAAGTGATAAAACAAGGATCAGCTTCAAAACCACATCTCTGTACAACACAATCTGATGCATGCGGTGGGATGTATAGCCAAGTGGTAAAGTGCTCACTTAACTGATCGATCCCCATTGGTGGGCCCATTGGGCTATTTCTCATTTCAGCCAGTGCACATGACTGGTATATCAAAGGCTGTGGTATGTGCTATCCTGTCTGTTGGATAGTGCATATAAAAGATCCCTTGCTACTAATGAAAAAATGTACTGGGTTTCCTCTCTAGGACTATATATTTGTAAAAATTACCACGTTTCTCATCCAATGATTAATATATCAATTTGCTCTAATGGTGTTGTTAAATAAAAACAAACAAACTTTAATCTGATGCATGAAAAAAACATAAGACTAATACAGTAAGATAGATAAAACCCTCACATTAACAAGCAAATGTTCGTTTACTCTTTTAATACAAAAGGAGGTATAAAAGAAGAATAAAGTTACAAAAGTAGGACAAAGACAGGAAATGTCTTTAAAAATTGTCAAAAAAACCCACATCAGTAGTAGTTAAGCATATATATTTGCAATGATACACGTAAAGCTGTCCTTATTTAGCCACTGACATTTATAAACCAACCAGGAAGGTTACTGATAAGTAGACTGAACTTAATTACAAGACAAAAATACACCTTTTGTAAACTGCAAACCATTAATATATAGGACACGGAATCAAATAACACAGAGTAAAACAATCCAATCCAATTGGTTCAATTTATATCAAACCATGTCACTAATGTTTTAAAATGACAATGCCCACGCCACTGAAACCATTAACAATCGACACTATATAGGCAGCCAATCAAGTACATGAAGAATATAGGACTTCAGGAAATTACATACATGTCTTGTCTATAAATACGTCTCATACTTTTTTTTGTTTTCAAGTTAAGTATTAAAGACCATTTCCTGTAAGCATTGGGTTATTTTTTAAAAGGGTAGTTTCCCTTTTAATCTATTGTTGTATCAAAATACCGGCCTCAGTGATGTCGTGGTTAATCCATCGAACATAAGGCTGGTAGGTACAGGGTTTAATTGGATATAAGCATGAAAATAAGTTGAAATGTATCAAAAATTATTTAGAATTAAAATTTTGTTAAAAGAAACATTCTATCTACTAAATAATTTGCAAACCAAAATAGTAAGAATAACACAAAACCATTTGTAGGCATGATGTAAAATAAAGATTTCTGACATTTTTTGAAACAAGCACTCTGCGAGTACTGCAATAACAATACATGTGCACTTCCTGGGCCCAACAACTTTCATAAATTTCCTAAATTCAAGGGCCATAACTTTGTGAAAAATGGATAAATTGCTATGAAAGTTAAACTTGATGAAACTACAGTAAATAAAAAAAAATTGTCATTCAAATATCTTCAGGCATTGCCAAAAAAAAAAGAAAGAAAAAAGGAAAACAAATGTTCATATCTCCTTAGTTCAAGGGCCATAACTCTGTGAAAAAGTTGTAAATTGCCAAGAAAGTCTACCTTGATCTGTAAAAGCATACTGTAAAGCTATAAACAAAATTTCAGTTCCATATCTCAAGGTATTGTGAAAACAAAAACATCCAGAAAACTATAAGTGGGCAGACAGATCGACAGATGCTCAGACAGATGCACAGACCTGTCGACAGAAGGATGGAGATGAACCTATGGTCCCCTTTGGTTGGACCGGTAGGGGACTAATAAACAATAACATCTATGGATGCTATATTCCTGATGACTACTGGTGTTTAAGTAAGTTACAGGTCAGTCAGTATCTGCTGAGCACTGGTCATCACAGATCATACAGGTAATGAACAGAGACATGGCCACTTACTTCAAGAATGACTGCAGGTTTCCATACGGCACAAACTCCATGACAAGGGCAATGGGTTCAAACAGTGTGCAGGCTCCAATCATGGACACGATGTTGGGGTGGGAGCCAATCCGCTTCATCAAGTTGATCTCTGCCACCAAGTCCTCTTTGTAAGACATTGGAGCACCCTCTGAAAACGAAGCAGTAAACAAATACTGTATATATGATGGATTTGAAAGGACAGGAGATATTAAA